>NC_069070.1:110541707-110847332 GCF_025698485.1 Gossypium arboreum | reverse complement strand
CTTATGTCTGTCTCTTAATTTGCTAATAACAATAATGTCTTTTTTGAATTTCATCCATCTTATTGTGTTATTAAGGACATTCAGACACAAAAAATTTTGTTGCGGGGCCAAGCTCGTGATGGTCTCTATCAATTTTCGGTAGGTCTGTCTGTTCCATCTGATACAGTTCATTCTATTCACAACGCCGAGATCCAAGATTGTCCTTCAGATGATGGTGTTTTTACATTGTGGCATAAAAGACTTGGTCACCATTCTGTCGCAATTGTCAAACGTGTTCTTGATAAGTGTCAAATTGTTTCTAATAAGAAATATCCTGATAATGTTTGTATTGCTGTCAGAAAGGGAAATCACATAAATTGCCCTTTTCACACTCTATTACTAAATATATGAAATTATTTGACTTGTTTGTTTCTGATTTGTGGGGACCAGCTTCTGTTGCTTGTGGAAGTAATCTATATTATGTTTCGTTTATTGACATGTGTAGTTGGTTTACTTGGGTTTATCTGATTAAATGTAAATCTCAAGCAGTTGAGTGTTTTATTCAGTTTCAAAATATGGTCATCATTCAATTTGGAAAGAATATTAAAAAATTTCAAAGTGATTGTGGCAGTGAGTTTCGTGCTTTTGCATCGGTTCTAGCTAGTCATGGTATTCTTCATCGTCTTTCCTGCCCACATACGTCAAAACAAAACGGTGTTGCTGAGCGTAAACACAGACACATTTTGGAGACCGGTCTTACACTCTTAGTCCGAACCAATCTACCCATGGATTACTAGGGTTATGCGTTTTGTAGTGCTGTTTATCTTATCAATTGTCTGCCTACTCCGATCCTGAATATGTATAATCACTTAAGGGTGTTTGGTTGTTGTTTTCCATATTTGCGCCCATTTGTGCATCACAAGCTGGATTTTCGTTTACATCCATGTACATTTTTAGGGTATAACTCTCAACATAACGGCTATCATTATCTCACACTAGATAGTAAGATTATTATATCTCATCATGTTATTTTTTTATGAACGCTGATTCTTGTTTACTTCGCATGATTTGGACACCGTTCAGTCTTCTTCATGTGTCACCGCGTATGTTCCTATCGTTCAGCCCTCTTCTTTTTGATCCACCGCAGAACCCAACAGAACCATTATGCCTTCGCCCACTGTACCTTCACCTCCTGCTCCAAGTTGTAATCCCGTGTAGTCTGTATCAGTTGAGTCACCAGCTACATGTAGTCCAATACAAACCGTCTCAGCTGATTTATCAGCTGAATTAGGATCTGATCGTAGGGAGCATCGTCTTCTAATTCCGTCAGCTGAAGTTAGTCCATTTGGTCTAACCACTGCATCTTCAAATATTCCTTTTGTTCTTCCATGAAATACTCGCACTATGGTTTCTCGGTCTAAGGCAGGAATTTTTAAACCCAAGGCTCTGTCAGTTGAAGCTATCAATTTTGAGCCACGCACAGTTGTGGAAGTTCTTGCTAATAAGGAGTGGAACTTAGCAGTTCAAGCTGAATTTGATTCTTTAATGGCTAACTCTACTAGGGAACTTGTTCCTCTACTGCCTGGTAGAAATGTGATCAGGTGTAAATGGCTTTTCAAAATCAAGAAGAATCTTGATAGGTCGGTTGATCGAAGAAAGGCGCAGTTGGTAGCGAAGGGTTGTTCACAGGTACCCGGATGTGACTTCAAGGAAACATTTAGTCCCGAGGTCAAACTGCTACTATCCGAACCATATTATCTATTGTTGTATCCAATGGTTGGCAACTCCGTCAGGTCGATGTAAACAATGCCTTTTTAAATGGAGATCTCACTGACGAAGTGTTTATGCAACAACCTCCAGGCTATGTTCAGTATGGACCAAATGGTGAGCCTTTGGTGTGTTGTCTGACAAAGGCATTGTACAGATTACGGCAAGCTCCAAGTGCCTGGTTCGACAAATTGAAACATTTCCTTGTTTCTACTGATTTTGTCTTATCTAAATCTGATGCATTCTTGCTTGTTAGAGTTACAACCAAGTCCATCGTTTATGTTTTGGTCTATGTAGATGATATTATTATTATTAGAAGTTCGACTGACGAAATAAACTGTTTTGTTCAACAACTACATAACAAATTTTCTTTAAAAGAAATGGGTGACCTTCACTATTTTTTAGGTATTGAAGTCAATCGATCATCTACTGGAAGTCCCTACTTATGCCAGCGCAAATACATTCGGGACCTGCTTGACAGGTTCTCTGGCTAATGCAAAAAGTGTTCATACATCGATGGTCAGTTCCTTTGCTTTGTCTAAAAATGAGGATGATTGACTTGCTGACCCTACTGAATACAGAAGTCTTGCCGGTGCTCTTCAATATATAGTCTTAACTCGGCCGGATATTGCTTATAGGTAAATCATGTGTGTCAATACATGCATGCACCTACTACAGTATATCTGGTAGCATTAAAACATATCTTGAAGTATTTACATGGCACTATTAATCATAGGCTGGTTTTTCTCCCATCAGACAAACTATTTTTAGTTGGTTATGTTGTTGCCAACAGGGGTCTAGATTTTGATGACCGCCATTCTACGATATGCTATTGTGTCTACTTTGGTCATACACATGTCTCATGGTGTTCTAAGAAACAACAAGTTATTTCTCGATCCACAGCGGAGGCTGAATATTGGAGCTTAGCTACAGCTACCAGTGATATTGCTTGGTTAGTTTCTCTGCTAACAAAATTACAAATCAGTTCTACTGATCCTTCTGCTGTTTGGTGTGACAATTCCAGTACAATAGCTGTTGCTGCTAATCTAGTCTTACACTCCAAATTCAAACATGTCAAGCTTGATTTATTTTTTTGTTCGTGAAAAGGTGGCTAGTGGCTTATTAGTTGTCGGCAAAGTGCCAGCCTATGACCAGGTCGTTGATATTCTCACAAAAACATTGTCTGTCTCCACTTTTGTTGGACTTTGAAGTTTACTTCGGTTCTTACCTATTGAGAAGCTGGGTGAATGTTAGAGTATAGAGATTGTTAGTCTGTTATCATTCTATTACCTACTCTGGTATGTAGTTGGTTAGTAGCAGTTACTCATATACAAATATATAAACACTAGCATTGTATTGATTCAAGCAGATAAAGAATACTAAGTAATTTTTCAGTAATTCCATTTCTCTTAATTTGTTCTCTGTTTTTATGCAATAGTATAGTAACTAACAAGTTTTAACATCTTCCTTGATATCATCAGTTAATAAAGGGCTTGTTTAATATAGTTCAGTTTCAATAAATTTGCTCTTGCAACCTTCGATTTGGTATTTGATCATGCAAGCATTTATTTTTCATACGAAGAAAGTAACTAAAATAATCATGACATAACTTTAGATGGACCAACTTGGGGGAAATTTGAAAAGATTCACAGTTATTAAAGAGTTATGTAAAACATTGCACTGTTAAGTGTTAACTGAATCATCATTGGAAAACTTGAATATGATTAGTCTTTAAATTCTGTAAACAAACATCCTTTGAAACATACAAAAGAAAATTAGTACCTAGTTTCAAGGTTATCAATGTCCTGCAAGTAAACAACACACCTGCCAAAATGAAATTGTCATGCGAGATGCTTAACCCCCAAGGTTTTCATTTATGCTTTTTGGGTTGCAATTTGTTTTACATCTTTTGATTATAACATGTTCCGTTTTGACTATTTATTCCTTCTCTTTTCCATTTTAAATTCTTCTCTTTTACATCTACAAGATGATTGATAAAAATGCAATACATGAATAAAATCTTTGAAAACAGAACCAAAAGAGTCAATTCTTATATAAAATCAAGACAAATATAGCTAAAAATAACAATGTTGTATTACATCAATGCAGCATTGATTTGATTTCATTAGAGAAGCCAACAAAACTTTGGATATCTTCAACTTTTCTAAAGGTCTACAATGCTTTAGGAAACACTTTGCCTTTCCAATTCTGTAACAGCTCTAACCCATATTCATTGTCGGACTAGGGTCAAGAGGTATTACCGGACTTATCGAAACATTTTATGATCAATTCATAAACATCATCCACACATTATAACATTATAGTCAAACATCATCACAAAGTCTCTTTCTTATGTCAACTAGGTCTTAGACATGCTTTAGGAAAGGGTCAAGACTAAACCGAGCACATGCAAAAAATTTTCTGAAACTTAACAAATTTTTTAAAGTTACAAAGGTCACACGCCCGTGTGAACGGGTGGTGTGACTTACACGGTTACCAGACACGCCCATGTCATAGGCTGCGTAAAAACAGGGCATACATACTGACTTGTACAACACGGTCAAGGACACACCCATGAGTCAAAGCAGTGCTCGAAACTAACTTGGGTCACACGGCCAACCACACGCCTATGGGTCTAGCCCATATACCCTTCGAAATGACCTCACACGCCCATATGCCAAAGCTGTGTGCCTCACACGGCCACCAGACACGCCCATGTGTCTATGCCATGCTCGAGACTGACTTTTAATTGTAGGACTAGCCCAGGGGACACACAGTCATGTAACATGACCGTGTGTCACACACGGTTGAGACATACGCTCGTGTCTCTACCCGTGTAGACAAAAATAGGCCATTTGCAAAGCCAATTTACCACCCTATTCACAAGCATTCAAGTCAACCAATATAGCACCATTTTCACACACTTATAGACAACCAAACATATCAATTCATACACAAATCATACCATTTCAACATGTCAAAATCATTAAGTATGCATAATTCTCAAATGCATTTTATTAACATCATATTACCTATTTCATGTAATAAAACTTATCATATTCAAACCAACATAAAAGAAATTATAAACATCATCTAATTAACTTACCAATCACATAACTTAGGCCAACTTATAAGGCTAAAAACATAACAACATTTCCAACAAAAATAAGCCAAATCTCATTGCTATAATCTTAACACAAAACATATCATTTACTGACTGGCCTATACATGCCATACATTAATATTTACAACTTCAAAAGTACCAAAATATAGTTCGATAGTGTGACGAAAACATATACATAAATCTCAAATCGATTCCAACATCCTAGACATGGTCTTACACGAAATCACATATCGAAATCCTATGTCATGACATATGTATCTTAACATTCTTATGGTTCTTACGAGACTTTCGGATGTCGTAACTTCATCGATTCTTGCTCGTATTTTGCTCGTTCCACATTCATGTCAATTCAATGAGTATCAAACATTTTTAAATCAATTTAAAGGCACTCATTTGTATATGAACTTACCTCGTAATCGGAATAGAGGGACTAGATCGACTATTCGTCAACTTTCGATTACCCCCGGTCAAGATCCATTTTCTTTCTTTTAGGATTTATATGTATTCAAAATTAATCTATTTAATCACCAAATCAAACAATTTTTATCAAAAACACATAATTTGGGCATTTTTACATTTTAGCCCGTAAAGTTTCGCATTAATTTAATTTAGTCCATTTTCACAATTACATCAAATTCACAAAATCCCTCAATATCAAAGCTTAGCCAAATTTTCATATAACCTCTATTAGCCCACAACTTTCATTTATTTTACATTTTAACCCCACATTTTTCACATTACACAAATTAGTTCTTTTTTATGCAATTTCACTAAAAATCACTTTACCAAACATGATAATCTATCAATAAATACTCATTTTCCATCATGAAACATTCAAATACTCAAGAATTCATCAATGGAAATTTGAAGCATGGGCTAGATAGAACACGAAGCAACGATCACAAAAACGTAAAAATCATCAAAAACCGAACAAAATTCACTTACCAAATCAACCATGCTAATGTCAAAACCTCCAAAGCTTTAAACCCTATCTATTCTTTCTATTTCAATGGAAAAATAATGAAGTAAATGAATTTTTGACTTTGTTTTTACTTAATTCACATGTAATTAATTAATTACCATTATAACCTTTGTAAACACATTTAAATTCCACTAATATAAGCCCATTTTTTCCATCCAATTATTTAATGGTCAAATAACCACATAAGTACCTCATCTTTAATTAATCAAAGCAATTAATCACTTTAACATATAGCATGCTACTTTTACATTTTACACGATTAAGTCCTTTTATAAAATCGAGTACACAAACGATAAAATTTTCACACGAAATTTTCACACATATCACATATGATGCTGTAAACACAGAAACTAATATTAAAATATTTTTTGACTCAGATTTGTAATCCCGAAACCACTATTCTGACTAGGGCCTAAATCGGACTGTTACAAATTCTACCTTCAAAGTTTGAAATTTCCATCACCTTAAGTTTAAATATCAGACACAGAGCTGAACGGTTCCTAAAACCACAATACAAAATGGAGTCAGTTAAAGTCTGCAACTTTAAATCAAACTTTAAACTTAAAATAATACCTGACAAACATCAAGCCTTTCTAGTTCAGGCGAGTTTGTCAATAAGGTTATGGTAGCAAGGTAGCAAAAGCAAGAAGCAATCACAGCTTGAGCGAAGCTATAACAATAAGAGATTTTGCATTGTGTCAGTAGAAAAATAAAGTATTTAAAAGTCTAGACATGATAGAATTTGTGAAGAAACAAACCTCGAGCAAAGTAACTGATAGAGTAAGTGAACGAACATTAGATATCCCTCTAAAAAGTGTTGTAGCATTAGCTCGAGATTTGGCATATTGATCATAAAACAATAAAGATACAAGTGAAATATAGTCAATCTCTTTTATAGTGGATACTAAGAAGTTTTAAGCTATGTATGGAGATGAAAGATTATCGTTAACGCCTTTACCAAAGTTGGATTTGTTTGATCTTCAGGCCTAGTGGTTTTTTTTTTTGTATGGTCGTGACATGGCTATCTGTATTTCGTTGTTCTATTCTAATTGGTGTTTTTGTATGGTGTATTTCCTTCACCACTATTTTATAGTGGCTTTCTTTTATTAATAAAATTTGACATTGGCTAAGCAAAAAAAAAAAAAAAAACCAATCCATTGCCTTGACCATCAAGCAACAACTCGCCCTAGCAATTCTGTTGAAAGTTGGCAACAATGCAGCAGTAAGCAAATGTCCAATGTGTAGTTTGGTTGTTAAAACTTTTTGTAACATGTGACTTATGTTTAGTTTGATTGTAATTTTTGTTTTACTAAGGTCAGTCATGTACTCAGTTGATTTAGTAGCCTCTTAGGTTATCATTAAGTTGATTTTACAGCTTGGATACTAGCACAAGCAATGTTTTGTTTTCTTCCAATGTAATGAAGCTACTTATGTATATTGTAATGTTGCTTATTGTAGTAATGTGAAGTCTTTCAATTTTTCCTCTCAACAGATTTGTTTTGCTTCTATTTTTCATCTTTCAAACATAAATTTTTATTGTTTTTGATCTTTGGATGCTGATATAACTCAACAAATGGTATCAAGACCTTGTCATATTTGAGGGCCTTTTGCTGTGTGTTGTTCATTTGAGTGTTCTGTGCTTGAAAGAAAAGAAATAGAAGTTGTTTTGTTGGATTTTTGGTTACTACAAAAGAATGAGTTTCTCACCACCGCCACCACCACCACCTATTTTTGCCGGTGAAAACTACAACATTTGGGCTGTGAAAATGAAAACATACCTGCAAGTTCATAATCTGTGGAGTGTTGTTCAAACTAACACAAAACTACCACATTTGAGAGCTAATCCTACCATAGTTCAAATTAGGCAGCACAAGACTATGCCAAATAGCATAAGACTATGCCTTCAGATGTAATTTTCACAAGGATAATGGCTTGTGACACTCCAAAGCAGGCCTGGGACAGATTCAATAAAGAGTTTCAAAGGTCAAATAAAACCGGGCAGCAGCAGGTGATCAACTTAAGGGGGACTTCGAGAATCTAAAAATGAAGGAGTCTGAATCCATCAAGCAATATTCTAATTTGATTATGGCTACAATTAACAATATTAGGCTTCTTGGGAATGATTTCAGTGACAAAAGAATAGTTAAAAAGGGCATTACAACCCTTCTAGAGAAGTATGAGTAAAAAATTTCTTCCTTGGAGGATTCTAGAGACCTATCAACTATATCCTTAACAGAGCTGATAAATGTTCTTTATGCACAAAAGCAGAGAAGGGAAAAAAAGATGAAGGAGCATTCTGAAAGTGCCTTTTAGGCTAGAAGTAAAGATAGCTCAAGCTCGAGCTCAAGCTACGAGGGTAAGAAGCCTTGGTCTGAAAAGAAAGAAAAGGCAAAGAAGGATACTGCCAAAAAGAAGTTTCCAACATGCACTCACTGTAAGAAGTCCACTCATTTAGAAAAGTATTACTAGTACAGGTCTGACATTCAATGTAGAAGCTACAAGTGACTTGGTCACATAAAAAAGGTTTGTAAAAATAAGAGAAAAACACACCTACAGTAGCAAAATCAGGCTCAAGCTACTGAGGATGTTCAAGCTCAAGAGGAGCATGTTTTTACTGCTTCTTGTTTTGCAAGTTCGAGTAAGGTCAGAAAGAATTGGTTGATTGATAGTGGCATACTCATCACATGGCATCAGATAAAGGCATGTTTAGGGAACTAGATACCAGTTTTATGTCCAAGGTTAGAATTGGGAATGGTGAGTTCATTGAGGCCAAAGGCAAAGGCAAAGCTATAATTTGCACTCAATCAAGTAACAAAACAATTTTAGAAGTTCTTTTTGTACTTGATATTGACCAGAATTTACTTAGTGTTGGCCAATTGTTAGAGAAGGGTTACTTATTTATCTTTGAAGATAAAACTCGTGTGATTAAGGATCTCTTTGGCCAAGAGCTAGTGACAGTAACTATGCATGATAGATTCTTTACTTTAGATGTGAATCAGTTAGAAGTAAAGGCTTACACTACTCTGACTGATGAATCATATTTATGGCACAAAATGTTAGGGCATGTCAACTATAATACAAAAGGTTAGGGCATGTCAACTATAAGTCTCTTGGTTTGCTGCATAAGATAAGTCTAGTTGAAGACATGTACAGAATTGAGCCTAAAAATGAAGTCTGTGAGGTTTGTCAGCTTGGCAAGTAGACCAGACTACCTTTTCCAGTTAACAAAGCTTAGAGAGCTTAAGAGAGGCTCCAACTAGTCCATACTGATATTTGTGGACCTATGAAAATCTCTTCTTTAAATGGTAGCAGATATTTTGTGTTGTTCATTGATGATTGCACTATATTATGTTGGGTGAATTTTTTAAAACAGAAGTGAGAAGTGGTTGATTTCTTTTGCAAGTTTACTGTCTTAGTTGAGAATCAAGCAAGTTGTAAGATGAAGGTATTGAGGTTAGACAATAGGACTAAATATGTTTCTCAAAAGTTTCAGAAGATTTGTGATGAAGCTGGAATTCAGTATCAGTTAACCACCATCTACACACCACAGCAAAATGGTGTTTGTAAGAGAAAGAACAGAACTGTTCTTGATATGGCCAGGTGTTTGTTGTTTGAAGGGAAAATGCCTAACATTTTTTGGGTTGAGGCAGTAAATACCTTAGTGTATTTACTCAATAGACTGCCAACAAATGCAATCAAAGGCAAAACACCATTTAAAGCTTAGTTTGGACACAAGCCTACTGTCTCACACTTGAAAGTGATTGGCTGTTTATACTACACACTCATACCAGCTGAAAAGAGAACGAAGTTAGAAAGAAGGTCCATGCCAAGAGTTTTTGTTGGCTATAGCAGCATAAAGAAAAGGTATAGGGTCTTTGATCCATCCACTAAAAGGATTATTGTGAGCAGAGATGTGAAATTTAATGACAGCAGTGTTGGAAATGGAATGAATAGATGCAAGCTTGTCTGAGCAAGACCAGCAAGATCTTGACTTGCAGCATGTTAAAAATGAAGCTAAATTTGAGTAAGGATATGATGATGTGTCAAAGGTACAAGGACTATCATGGTCATATATGAAAGATGTGATATGACCATTGTTGAGCCTTCCAACTTTGATAAGGCTACAAATAAGGGCTACTGGAAATAGACAATGGAGGCAGAAACGGAAACGATTCACAAGAATGGTATATGTGAGCTGGTTGATAAGCCAGCACACAGAATAATTATTGGTGTGAAATAGGTGTTTAGGAGCAAACACAATGTAGATGGGTCACTGAACAAGCACAAAGCGATGCTAGTTGTGAAGGGATATAGTCAACAATATGGCATTGATTTTCTAAAACCTTTGCACCAGTTGTAAGGTTGGACACCATAAGGTTATTATTTGCCTTAACTGCTCAAAAGCTATGGAAAGTGCATTAGCTGGATGTCAAATCTGCTTTCTTAAGTGGATTTTTCAATGAAGAGATTTTTGTTGAGCAACCAAATGGATTCAAGGTTATTGGTGAAGAGCGTAAGGTTTACAAGCTTAAAAAGGATTTGTATGGTCTAAAACAGGCTCCAAGGGCCTGGTATTACAGAATTGATGCTTACTTGTCAAAGCTATGGTTTGAAAAAAGCATTAGTGAGCCTACACTCTATGTGAAGAAATTTGAGAAAAAAACCTTGTTGATTCTATCATTGTATGTGGATGACTTTCTTGTTACTGGTTGTAAAAGTGAACTGATTGAAGAGTTTAAGAAACAGATGCAAAATGTTCTTGAGATGACTGATCTAGGCTTAATAACTTACTTTCTTGGCATGGAAGTGAATTAGAGCGAGCATTGCCTTTTTGTAAGCCAACAAGCATTTGCATTGAAGGTCTTAAACAAGTTTTGCATGACAAATTGCAAACCTGCTGGCACTCCTGTGGCACAAGAAGAAAAACTTTCTAGTAGTAGTGACCTTAAACGAGTAGAGGAGAAGGGCTACAAAAGCCTTGTAGGTTATATGCTCTATTTGACAGCAACAAGGACAGACATCATGTATGCAGTTAGCCTTCTATCAAGGTTCATGCTTTGCTACAATATTGCTCACTTTAAAGCTGCTAAAAGAGTCTTAAGATATGTCAAAGGGACCTTGAACTATAGAGTGAAGTTTGTGAAGACTGAGGAGCTAAAACTTATTGGCTATTTAGATACTGACTGGGCTGGCTTAGTTGATGATATAAAGAGCACATCGGGTTATTTTTTCATTCTAGGTTTAAGGATCTTTTGTTGGAGTTCTAAGAAACAACAAACACTAGCTCAATCCACTGCAGAGGCAGAGTACATTGGAACTGCTATTGCTGTTAATCAAGCCATTTGGCTTAGAAAACTCTTGAGTGACTTGAATGCTGATCAAGATGAAGCAACAGAGGTCAAGGTAGATACCCAACCAGTCAGCTGTTACTATTGCCAAAAATCTTGTATTTCATGGTAAGACTAAACATTTTAATATCAAGTATCATTTTGTAAGTGAGGCAGAACTATCAAAGGAAGTCAATTTAACTCATTGCAAATCGGAGGTTCAGCTTGCAGACATTCTAACCAAGCCACTAGTTAATGAAAGGTTTGAGTATTTGAGGAAAAAAATTGGTGTCTACTGCTTTGAAGCCAAGGAGGAGTGTTGAAAGTTGACAACAATGCAGCAGGAAGCAAATGTTTGATGTGTAATTTGGTTGTTCAAACTTTTTGTACCATGTGACTTATGTTTAGTTTGATTGTAATTTTTGTTTTGCTAAGGTCAGTCATGTACTTAGTTGATTTAGTAGTGATAAGCTGTAAAAGTAACCTATTTTAATCACATTCTTTATGTGTTTTTGGATTATTAATTATGTAAATTAGTGAATTTGATGCTCCTAACCATTTAAATACTTGTTTCTATACTTTGGAGAGCATTTTAGAGCAAAAGGAGCAAAAAACGAGCCAAAATCGGATAAATTGAGTTGTTTCCAAGATCCACATGGCCTGGGCATTTCCACACGGGCTGGCACATGGGTGTGTGGCCTACTTGTGTCGATATTGCACCTTGCTTCCAAAATACACCAAAAAACCCAATTTTTAGACTTTCTGAGCACTCTAAAGTCTAAAAATACCAATTAGAAGAAGATTTAAGAGTGCACTTAGAGAAGATCGAAGAAAGCACTCGAAGAACGCGGTCGGAATCAATTCGGAAGCGGATCTCCCTCAAGATTGAAGATCTCCATTTAATTTCTTTCAAAGTTTTATTGAGTTTCTTTATGTCTAGTGGTTATTTTGACTTTGAGATGTTTTCATTCAAGATTATGAACTAAATTCCCTAGATACCTAAGGAAGAGGAAACCTACGATGAATTTTATTATTTGATTTCTGATTTACGTGATAAAACTTGATTCTTGTTCTCAATAATGTATGTTTATTTCTTGTTTTAATATTACTGAGATATTAATTCAAGTTTAATGTGCTTATTTCAGTGGAGCAAAAGTCTCTGTTTAAGAGTAGATCTAGCATAATTGAGTGGAGTTGCATGCAATCCTAGAAATAGGATGACATGAATCTACCGGATTAGATTCAAATCTTATAGGGAATCCATAAATCGAGTTAATGCGACAATAGGGGTTTTAATTAGAAAAAGATTTCAATTAATCAACCTAGAGTCAATTGTTTTTACTCTCGAAAGAGATATTAATATAATTTAGGGATTTCTACGGACCAAGACACAAGTTAATAAATCGTTTAATTCAAATTCATAATAATAGGTGAAGTCTAGGTGGATTCTTTCCTGGATATTGTCTATCTCATTGGTTATCTTCAATTATTTTCCTATTTCATTCTTTGTTGCGTTCTTAGTTAGATTAGTTATGTAATTTTAGATTAAAAACAATCACTCCAATTTGTCGGCTAAATAATAGAAAAACGGTAATTACTAGTACTTTTAGTCCTCGTATATACGATATTCCCTACTCACCATAACTATACTATTATTCGATAGGTGTGTTTGCCTTAATCGTATTTATAGTTAGTTTAGTGACCATCAAGTAGCCTCTTAGGTTATCATTAAGCTGATTTTACAGCTTAGATACTAGCACAAGCAATGTTTTGTTTTCTTCCAATGTAATGGAGCTATTTATGTATATTGTAAAGTTGCTTATGGTAGTAATGTAAAGTCTTTCAATTTTTCCTCTCAATAGATTTGTTTTACTTCTGTTTTTCATCTTTGAAACATAAATTTTTTATTGTTTGTGATCTTTGGATGCTGACATAACTCAACAAATTCTAGCAATAAGTGGAGACCCTGATATTATATCTGATTTTGTGGTTCCAATTGGAGTCAGTAATACTCTATTGCATGGAAACTTTTTCACCTATACTGGCATGAAGCCACTCACTGCCACTGATCCCACCAATAAATTTCACAGTAACAAAAGCAACCATGGCTGAGTTCCTTGCCCTTAAAGGACAAAGTGTTTCTTATTCTGTTTTAGAGTACCTTGCTTATTCACTTAACCCTCATCATACTCGTCCTTGTGCCACTGAGCTTTTCTTTCTCAACTATGGCATACTTGAGGTTGGATTTATTGACACTACTAACAAGCTCTTTACACAGATTTATAGCCGGTGACGTGTTTGTGTTCCCAATGGAATTAATCCACTACCAGTTCAATTGTGCCAAGAATGATTTCACAATCAGACTTCGGTAGCTAAGTTACTGGCACTGTGTCAGTTCTACGGTGTTAGTGACGGTCGTTGATGATGAGAGGATCTTAGCAAAGTGTTTCAATGCTGATGTTGACACAATTCAGAAGCTCAAAGCAGGGTTTGCACTTAAGACCTGAGATGGGGATTCTAAGCTATTAAAGCAATAATCCCAAATCTGGAATTCTAAGATTTAGTTCATGTTTTAATGCTTCTCTTTTACATCTACAAGATGACTGATAAATATAAGACATAAATAAAATCTTCGAAAACACAAGCAAATGAGTCACTCTTATATAAGAGCAAGACTAATATATATAGCAACAGTACAACATTATATATTTACATCAAACAATCAAGATGCACAATTGCTTTGATTCCCTTGGTGAAGCCGACAACACGTTGGATATCTTCAATTGTTTTTCTGCAGAAACATCTGGTGCTGTAAGTATTGTCAACTTCTGCAGAGCTCCACCATTCTCTAGGAAATACTTTGCCTTCCCAATACAATGTTTTTCTTCTGTAAAGTTTGTAATTTTGATGGCTCTGAGTTTATACAACAAGCAAGAAGGCACGTTCGCTGGCAGAAAGCAAAGAACTTCCTAAAACCACAACATAAAAAAAGCAGTAAGAGTTTGCAACTTAAATAATTAAGCTTAAACTTAGAACAATCAATACCTGAGAAAACTCAAGTTTTTCAAGAGCAGGTAAACTTGAGAGTAAAGTTTCAAGTCCTTTTCCACCTCGAATATATGAGTACTCTCGGCATAGATCATAACAAGGTATCTTCAATTTGACCAAGGTAGCAAAAACAGGAAGTGGTTTGCAGCTTAAAAGAAGCTATGACAGTCACAAAAGTTGCACTATCAGTAGATATTGCAACAAGCAACAACTTCTATATATAGCAGAAAAAAAAGTGAAAGAATATGTGAAGAAACAAACCTCGAGAGAAGTAACCCACAAAATAAGTGAAGGAACATTGCAGATCCCCCCAAAAAGTGTTGTGGCACCACCTTGAACAGTATAGTTAGTTTTGAATATATAGATATCCGCTTTGACAAGAGATTGCAGATTCTCTATTGAATACCTGGCTTTTATTGAGTCGAGGTATTTGAAGTAGGCTAGATTTGGAGTATCAATCATTAACCAACAATGGTAACCATCATACAAGTAATCTATAGTCAATCTCTTAAGCAACTGATGTGAAATATTGAATTTGCTTATATTTTCCATGTAGCATTGTTTTAAGACCATATCTTCAAGATTGGAGCAGCCGGACAGGAGGTTTTTAATTGAATCATCATTCAAAAATTTAACTGACTCGAGATGAAGAGTGTTTAGATTCGGAAGATGAACAACACCCCTTGGAACATCCAAAACAAAATCTTTATCCACTTTCAAGCTCACCAATGTCCTGCAAGTAAACAGAACATCCGGTAAAGTAATGAACTTGTCAAGGTAGATGTTTAAATCGAGATGTTTAACACCGCGATGAACTGCAGCAGATATCCATCCGTAAAAACGGTTGGAATCGATCATACTCCGGCATTTGAGACGAAATTTATCCACAATTGTTGTATTATATAAAAACAGCATTCTGTCGACGAAGGACATAAAGTTCTCAACGGAAGCGGCGTAACTGTTAAAATTCTTGCGGCGCAAAACGTCCTCCAAATCGAAGTGGAGATTAGGAAGTAAAGCAAAGAGATATCTCCATCTAGTAGATAAAATAGATGTTCTAACCGCTTCTTTTGTAGAAAGGAAGGACAGAATGTGAGTTAGAATTGAATCAGGTAGATCACTGATTCTGTCTGCTTTCTTCGTTTTCACTTCCTTACCCATTCCAATGCCTGGAAGAAGTTAGCCAGGAATAATATTTTTGTGCGGAATAATAATTAGGGTTCTTGTATTGTCTATTCGGAATTTCGATTTGGGTACCAAAGTTCCTATCTATAAATACGTCAATAATAGAAATAATCATTAAAATATTATGGCCTTCTATATTAGTCACTCCACTTTTAATATTTTCTATTTTCATAATTAAACTATTTAAATTTTGATAAAAAAATATATCCTATAATTTTTATTATTCTAATAATATATTTAGTCCTCCTATATTTAAATATTTTATTAATTTAATTCTAAATATAAAATATTTAACAAATTGACCTCTCCCATCATCTATTTAGTTGTTTGAATTTCTAGTTTTTTGGGTTTTCAATGCTTTAGTTTGATTTGATGTAGTATTTTTCTTTGATTTTTATTTTATTGTTTGTTTGAAAAACGACATTGGGTTTGTTTTGAAACTATAATGTATGAAAAGGATTTGAATTTAGGATTTTTTGAGTTTACAAAGATGAGAATTTCATGGAATTTTGTAATTCGAAACTCTATTAATTTTGGGATTCATATTTTTTTATATATAAATGATTTGGAATATAAGTTATTAGTTATGCAGTTTAATTGATTGGAGAGTCTCGTGTGTTGGTATAATGATTAAGATATTTATCGCTCTAAGTGTAATTTTAGTTAAAAATTAAGTCACACTAATCACATTATTATTAAGGCTTTGTTCTTCTCTTATAATTCACAAAAAGAATTCAACTGATTTGAAGTAATTTTAATTCTTATAGAGGAATTTAGGGTTAAATTGTAACCATCATTGAAGTTCAAGAATTTAAACTGTGTGTTTTTTTTTAATGTGATTATAACGTTTGGATTAGATTTTCTTTAAAAGCCTAAAGCATTATTGCTGGTTCAAGCATTTTTTTTCTGAAATGAAGCATATTATTATTAGTACGGAGAAAAAGAAAACTTGAAATGTTTGATTACTGAATACAAAATGTCTAATTTTGCAAATATTAAATATTAATTTTGTTGAATATTTTATATTTAAAATTAAATTAATAGAATATATAAATATTAGAATGATTAAATTTATTATTAAATCAATAAAAAATTATGTGAATATTCTCATCAAATTTCAAATAATAATGATCAAAATAAAAATAAAAATAAAAATTCAATGACCCCATACTTCAATAACCATTTCACATTTAAGTAACAGCTAGCCTGTAGAAGATGAATGGGATTCATTGGATATTCAGCCATGACAATGAATGACTGCTCCGCAACCCAAGCGTGGAAACTAAACAGTGTTTGGGAAGTACAAGGGATGGCAGGCATTGATTCTTTTGAGACAAGTAAACTGAAAGTGGTTTCGTTTCACTTCAGTTTCTATCAACTCATTGTCTTGGAGTGTCTTTTGATTTGTTGCATGTTATCTTGTATCACTGTTCTTGGCCATTGATATAGTTGGCTAAACAATATTTCCCAATTTCACATTTACTATTTGCTTAAATGTGTAACAAGCTTTTAACTTTTAAAAAATAATAATAATAATAATAATGGGCAATTTACTAAAAAAAAAAAAGCCCTTTTTTATTAATTACGGAAATGGTCTGACTTTTTTATTATTTACGGAAAAGATCATTTTCCCGAAAGCGCGTCCACATCAGCGCGAAGTTAGTGTCCATGTCAGCAAAATGCTCCTTCAATGACGGGTTTTGTCCTATTTTTTTTAAGGTTAGGGTTTTTGGTGGTTTAGGGTTTTTGATGGTTTAGGATTTTTGGTGGTTTAGGGTTTTTAAGAAAAAAAATTAATGAACACTTAGAGTTGAGGGTTAATTAATTAAATTAACTATGAAAATAAAAAAATAATTAAATTAGGGTTTAGGATTTTTTAAAATTAGGGTTTCTGATTGTTTTAGATTAAGGTTTTAGTGGTTTAGGGTTTTTAGTATTTTTTAAGGGAAAAATTAATGAACACTTAGAGTTGATGGTTAATTAATTAAATTAACTATGAAAATAAGAAAAAATCAATTAAATTAGGGCTTAGTGGTTTAGGGTTTTTTGGTGGTTTAAGATTTTTAGTGGTTTAAGGTTTTTAGTGTTTTTAAGGAAAAATTAATTTAATTAAAGTTCAGGGTTAATTAATTAAATTAACTATGAAAATAAAAAATAATTAAATTAGGGTTTAGGGTTTTTTAAGGTTTATTAATTAAATTAACTATTAATTACGGAAAAAAGCTCCCACGTGGACGCTTTTTTGCTATAGTAGTATCTGATAAAATAATTTTAAGAAGATGTTTCTGAACAAATAGTGTCAAAAACACTTCAAGAAGGATGCACTTTCAGCAAAATTACAGGAAAAAGCCCCCACGTGGACGCCTTTTTTCTACAGTAGTATCTGATAAAATAATTTTGAGAAGATGTTTCTAAACAAATGGTGTCAAAAACGCTTCAATAAGGATGCACTTTCAGCAAAATTACGAGAAAAAGCTCCACGTGGACGCTCTTTTGCTACAGTAGTATCTAATAAAATAATTTTGAGAAGATGTTTAAAAGTAGTAGTTCTAGTAATTCTGATAATCAAGAAGATCTAAAAGTAACTAATTATAGGTCTGATGAAGAAAATATTTCAACAGATGAGGATGAAAATATAGAAATTCCAGAATCAATGGATACTGATCAAATAGATCCGAATGGTAAAAGAAAATTAGAATATTGGCTTATTGTTCTTGGATGGTATTGGCTTACCATTCTTGATGCATATGATAAAGGAAATCCAGTTGGTTGTCTTACCATTGGATAAGGAGTATAATATCATTGATTAGGATAGAATGATGTTAATATAGGAGTAAATCATTGATTAGGATTTGTTTGCTTTCCTTTGTTGGGTTTTTTATGAACAGTTGTCCATTCCCCGACTTGTGGAAAAAAGTTCCCACGTGGACGCTCTTTTGCTACAGTAATATATGATAACATAATTTTGAGAAGATGTTTCTGAATAAATAGTGTCAAAAATGCTTCAAGAACGATGAACTTTTAGCAAAATTACGGAAAAAAGCTCCCACATGGACACTCTTTTGTTACAGTAGTATCTAAAAAAGCCTTAGACTATAAATGAGCCAAACTTCATTCTCAGGTTGCATAAGTTACAGCAAGAGAAATTGAGGCTAAAGTAAAATAGAAACTGAGGATGAGTGAACATGTTAGTGCTGTTATTTACTATGATGGTGAGGTCCGTGACACCGAGAACGGTATCGTTTTTTTATCCGAGAGTACAGCACGATTGGTTTTTAACTAGAACATAAATTTCACAGAACTTCGTAAAAGAATTAGGTGTAAAATCTTCGGAACAATGCCAATAAAAGTTTTGTCTATTAAGTATCGATTTTTTACTTCGATTGATCCCGTGAGATATGACTCATTCGACATCAATGGTCCTCGTAGCTTGGAGGCAATGGTGCAGACTCATCTTGCTAGTGAATCACCCTATCTTGAGTTATATGTATAATTTTCATCACCAATTAAAACATCTGCAACCTCGACATCTAATGTTGTTCAAGAGGAACACACGAACCCTGCCCGACACTCCGTTAGTGGGTGGTAAAACACGGAAGTGCCTGTGTTTGGTAGCAGCATGGAATACACAACCCCTGCACGACGCTCCGTTGGTAGATGGGACATGCACCTCAGTGGGTCAATGTTTGATACTAGAAATACGTATTGGGAATGACATCAACTTCTAGTAGTTGGCAATCCACATCGGATTAGGGACGTTATGAAACATCTAGAAGAAGGGATGATGTACTCCTTACGACATCCACCGGTGAGGGGACCTCGTTCGTTGTAGATGATAGTGGGTCAGATGATGAGTCCGATGTGGATCCACCTCGAGAGCCCAGCCCCGATGGTGCAGAAGTTGGATTATTTTCTGAACCGGAGCCTGTTCTAACCATACCTAAAGATGTTAAAGGAGGTTCAGATGAAGAAGAAGAATATTCGCGATTCAGAGAGTACTCGCATTCAGCCCACATGCATAATGTCGATCTATCTCAAGATGATGCGTTGGAGTTTCCAGATCTACCACACAGAAGGTGTGACCATACAAGTTCGTCATTGGATTCGGGTGAAATTGAAGTTGGTAGGGAGTTTTCTAATAAGGATAGTTTTCTTGCTGCATTGAAACAACATAGCATCATGAACGGGGTTAATTACAAAGTGGTTAAATCTAAATCCGATAAATTTGAGGTCAAGTGTACAGTGTAAGACGGTACATGTTCATGGAAAATCATGACCTCATTAAGGAAAAGGACAGGCTTCTGGGAGATAGAAAAGGACTGGCTTCTGGGAGATAAAAAAGTACAAAGGTTCACATACATGTGTTGATGGTAAAGTATCACTAGGTGTTTAGGGTTTTTGAATAAAACTGTTATTACGTAATGTTACATTATTTAACATACTTTATTGACAGGTGTTTCATAAGATCATCCCAAGATGGATTCAGATATGATTGTTAGCTTAATATACCGACGCTGAATGCGGATCCGAAGACTTCAGTGCCAGTCTTAATTGCCAATATTCGTAGCCAATTGAAGTACACGCCCTCTTACCGCAAGGTTTGGATAGCTAAGCAGAAGACGTTGGAAAAGATGCATGGTAGGTGGGACGCTTCATATAATGAAGTGTGGCAGTGGTGTCAGGTGTTGGAGAGACATATCCCAGGTTGCATAACAGACCTTGAAACGACACCTGCATACTACAATGACCAATTGCTCCCTGGATGCCAAGTGTTTAAGCGTCTGTTCAAAAGCTTTAAGCAATGTCGAGACTCATTTATATACTGCAAGTCATTGGTACAGATTGACGGTACCTTTATGTATAGTAGATATACCCATCGGCAATTGCTAGCTGTGGCACAAGATGGCAGTGGGAGAATCATTCCAATTGCATTTGCAATAACACCGGGGGAGTCAGCTGATGACTGGGATTCTTTCTTTCTAGGTTAAGGAGGCATGTCTGCCCTCAACCTGATATATGCGTTATATCAGATCGGGGCACTGGAATACCAACCGCAATTGAGCGACAAGAAAGCCAATGGCATCGCACACACCATCAGTATTGCCTAAGGCACGTTGTGTCCAACTACTATGGACAATATCGATCAACAACTAAACGACGACAAGTGACCAACATAAGTATTTAATCTCTATTAATATAATTTCATTTGTAATATTCAATTTATTCTGAATAGAAGAGTGGTATGTAATTTTTGTTATCAACTTATATTGGCAATGTATGAGATAAGTAAGGACTATTTTCATGAGTTATTAGTGGTTTTACGTTCAGTTAACAAAGAAGGCGCAGACTACCTTTGTAACATACTTTTCGAACAGTGGACACAAGCATACGACAGCGGCCTACGATATGGTCATATGACCTCAAACCTGGCTGAATGCATAAATTCTATTCTAAAAGGAACGCGTCATTTACCGATAACAACTGTTGTGCGAGAGATATATTTTCATTTAGCAGCACTATTTCCAAAGCGAGCAACAAGTTATAAAGGCCAAATGTAGGAGGCCATGTATGGTGCACAAAGGTATTGCGAGAGATTAACAAGGCGAAGGCACGAGCCAACACCATGTACACAGTCTGTTACGATTACAACAACCTATGGTTTTGTGTGACGGAGTTTGACAGACCGAACCAAGGTATTATTGGCGGGCAATATCGTGTACACTTAAGAAATAGGACATACGACTGTGGGGTGTTTGACGCACTACATTATCCATGCGCTCATGTAATTGCAGCTTGTCAGAATCTCCGTCTGGATCCCATGACGTATGTCGACCAAGTGTACAAAATAGAATACATGTACAACGTATGGAGACACGTATTCCCACCGATCCCAGATGAACGTAAGTCGCCGTCTGTATCTCTTGCTCCGTTTAAGCTGTTATCGGATATAGAATTGCGTCGCAAACCAAAAGGTCAACCTTGCTCGACTAGAATACGTAACAATATGGATATCCAAGAAAGAACGAACCAACAGAGGTTGTGCGAATAATGTAGGAACCCAGGCCATATAACTCGATCATGTCCAAATCAGAATAGCTAATAGTTATTGTAATAAAATTATCTTGCATTATTTATATTTTATTAAAAATATTAAAATATTACCGTAGTCAAAACAAAATTTATTTTAATTAAAATATTGGCTAATTTAAAAGAACATTTATTGTATTAAAATTAAAAAAAAAGTAAAGTACAATTATAATATTAAATACAATTTTTATTTTATTATTGAAACAATATAAAAAAAAGTTTTTACAAATATATTAAAAAAATCAATGTTGGTGCCGGTCGAAATCAGTACCACATGGGGGTCGTCGACTGTTACGAGCTGGATTCCTCCTTGGTTCAACTTCCGGCGAGAGTTGTGGTTGCTCCAGTGGGGATTGTGGTTCCTTTGGCAAGGGATCTGGTTGTGGGTGTTGGGAGGATGACCCAGCTTGATAAATTAATAAGTGCAGAGGTGTTTGCATCACCTATGGTGGAGGTGTTTGAATCCCATAAGGCGATGGAGAATGGTAAAAAGAAGAGCTCCCTGACGGAGCCTCGTGCGATCTCTCAGGCGACGATGGCCTATTGATCGGCGGTTAACTCAGAGTAATTGGGAATGGAGATGAACCGGACCATGCATTCTAACCTGCCATAAGACTGGAAAAAGGAAACATAAAAGGGTTAGGATACATATAAGGGCTAGGATACGCACTTGGCATAATCTGAAAAGGCTGTGATATGAGTGTCGTCGGTTGAAGTGTTGGCCCAGGTGGTTGTGTGGGTGCTGTTGATTGGCCCAGTGATTGTGTGGGCACTGCTGATGGGCTCGCGTCGTCATCCTTTATTCTTGGATTTAAAGGGCCTCGCCGTTCCCTTTGTACACGGATTTGTCATCGCCTCTCCTCTTCTGACAGTAAATATGGTTTGTCATGGATCCTAAACCATAGCATGTATTCCGGCACGCATGCTAACTCAGGAACGATGATCGGTTCTCGAGTAGGTATATAGTTATACCGATTTTACCACATTTCAATATATTCTGACCAGTGTCTAGGCCAATCCGTATTCAATAGCCGTAAGTCGACTTTGTGCTTATCATTGAGCACCTCAGGTTCCACGGGAATCGATTATCAGAATTCAAATTAACGCAATACCCTATCTGACTGGTGCATCTCCACGATAGCATAGTTTACCAATGGGACCTTCATATGCCAAATGTTCGGATTTTGAAAAAATTCATCTGGAACTACTGCCCGAATTGCTTCTCACTGTTGGTTTAATAGAAGTCGTATATCTTCAAAAGATGTGGGTATTCCAACTCGCCAAATGGTTCCACCTAATTAAATAATTTTTTAGCATACAATTATATTTTAAATCTACGTAATAAATGTAAAATCTAATATAAAATTTACCTCGTTATTAGTGGGAATGTATATGGGTGGTTCACTCGAGAACGTAAAAATAGAAAGCGAAACCGTGACCATGATTGCAGTAGTGATAGGCATCCTCCGATTTTGGCTTTATTCGGTCGCGTCGCCCCGCACATCTCCCGGTACAATGTTGCTAACACGACAGACCCCCAACTTAATTCACATGCTGCTCTAAATCAACGAGTTTCAACAGCCATCTCAGATGTACGCAGTTTCGTGACAAGTCCGGCATCAGATAACGTCCAATCATCTCAAGAATGTATGCCCGAGCATATCGTATTCTTTCGAGTTCAGTCGAATCATTATCCGGCTCCAGGAATGTGTCACATAACCAGCCTATCTCGATTCGACCTCCGTTAATATTATCCGGTATAGCACCCAAAAGCTAGTAGCATACGGCTCCCCAATCAATAGATGATGCGGACTTGGTGACTGCGTACCCATCCACTGGCAATCCCAATTGCAATTGCACGACTTCTAGAGTGATAGTACACTCTCTGCATGGAAGATGAGAAATGTGCGTCTCGAGTCTCCACCTCTCTATCAATGCACTGATTAATTTTGGGTCCAACTTGCACCCCTAACCTATCGTGGCCACGTGCCAAAAACCCGCTTCCCACAGGTAATTCTCTATCAACGGCGATGGATGACCAGGCATATTACGGATATAGCATTGCAACACCCGATCTACAGACTGTTATAAAAAATTATAAAATAAATATTTAATTAAAATTGCATAAATGAAAAAAAATAAATACTATTCAAAAATTAATTAAGTTGATTATTTACCATTGTCATTTGCTCAACGGATATGTGTTTCTTATCAAGACGAATTAATGAACCGGTCATTACTAACACGATCGAATATTTTTGTAATTTAAAAAATAAAACTAATTCAAAAAAAATTAAACACAGCTTTTTGGCAAAAATTAGAGACAACTTTAACAAAAATTGAGAGAAATTTGAGAGAATTTGGAAAGAATTTAGAGAGAATTGTTGTCAGATGACTATTGTGTGAGAAAATGAAATAGGGGAAGGGCCTTTAATAGTTTTTTTTTTTACCGTTGGGGTTCAAACAGTCACATGACTGTTGGAGCGAGGCAAAAAGCATCCTAGGGGCGTTTGTCCATCGCCAAAAAAACGCACCCTCAAGGAAGCGTTTTATGTTGACGTGGACAAAACGCCTCCTGTGGACGATTTTGCTAGCATGGACACTGACTTCGCGCTGACGTGGACACGCTTTTGGGGAAAATGGTCCTTTCCCGTAAATAATAAAAAAGTCAGACCATTTCCGTAATTAACGAAAAAAAGGGCTTTTTTTAGTAAATTGCCCAATAATAATTGAGATTTTATTTTTTTCACTTAATTAGTTATTTAAATTTTTAAAATGTATTAAAAAGACCCTCAAATTAAAAAAACAATTAAATCATTGATTTTTTTCACTCAATTGGATACTTAACCTGTCAAATGCATCAAAAAGACCCTTTAACTATTAACTTTAACAATTGACCGTTAAATTTAACTATCCCTAAATTTTTTTAATTAAAGTCACCCCGTGTCATAACCCTAGTATGACATGTATCAAAAAATTATAAATAAATAAAAGTTATAAAAAATATTAAATATTAATAAAAATATTAAAAAGTATAAAAAAATTTGTAAAATTTTATAAAAATTATAAATTGCATCAAAAAGACCCTTTAACTATTAACTTAAGTCGTTGATCGTTAAAGTTAACGACTTAAGCCGTTGATCGTTAAAGTTAACGACCCTCAATTTTTTTAGTTAAAACCATCACGTGCTGTAATACAACGTGACATATGACAAAAAATGATAAAAATAAAAATAAATAAAGTTATAGAAAAATTATAAAATGTTTCTTTTAATACAATAATTTTATAATTTTTTAAGAATTTTGTATTTCTTTACATTTTTATAATTTTCTTCTGACTTTATAAAATTTTATATATTTTTTATATATTTCTATATATTTTATATATTTTACAATTTTTATAAATTTTTATGATTTTATATTTTTTCTAAATTTTAAATATTTTTATAGTTTTTAAATTTTAAAATGTTAAAAATTTTAAAATTTTATTTATTTTTATTTTTATCATTTTTTGCTACATGCCACACTGTGGTTGTAACATGTGGTGGCTTTAAATAAAAAAATTAGGGGCAATTCAAGTACCCTATTAAGTGCAGAAAAAGTATGGGCTTAGTTGTTTATTTTTGAAAAAGTTTGAGGGTTTTTTTAAAGTATTTTAAAAGTTCAAGTATTCAATTGAGTAAAAAAAAAAACAAAGGTTTAATTCCTTGTTTTGAAAAAGTTTTAGGGTCTTTTTGATGCATTTTAAAATTTTAAATACCCAAATGAATGCAAAAGAAAAAGTAGAGACTTAATTACTTTTTTTAGAAAAATTTGAGGGCTTTTTACTCATTTCAGCCTTTAATATTTTTTTTACCTCTATAAATAAAAATACACGTTCATGATTAAAAAGTAAAATCTAAATATTTTTGCATTAGGATGTGATTTTGATTGTAATTGCTACTATTGTATGGTAGTATTTATCAAGGATTAGAATTGCAGCACAAAGTTACTTTTTCTGGTTTGGGAAACGTGTACGGGCATACATACTTGTCTCTGGCAATGAAAATTAACCTCAATCGGTGCTTGGCTTCCCACCATTCATACGGTGGGAAAGGATGTTCCCTTTATCAGGCAAAGAGCTGAGAAATTTCTGAAACCACAACATAAAATAGAGTTAGTATGGGTCTGCAGCTTAAAACAAAGCTTATACTTAGAATAATACCTGATCAAAGTCAAGTTGTTCTAGCTCAGGCGAACTTGACGGTAGAGTTTCAAGTCTTGTTTCCCAATGAAGCCATTTAAAACTTGACCAAAGTTCACCTAACTTAAGTTCCATCATGGTAGCAAAAACAGGAAGCGGTTCACAGCTTAAAAGAAGCTATGATAGTGACAAAGATTGTACTGTCAGTACACTAGGTTGTGAAGTATCACAAAACTAAGGATTTGTCAAGAAAACAAACCTTCAAAGAGCAAGATGACAGAGTAAGTGAGCGAACATTAGAGATCCCTCTAAACAATGAACCTTACTGTTATTGAATATACCAAATCAGCTTTGACAAGAGTTTGCAGATTCTCCAGTGAATACCTTGCTACTACATGGTCGATGTATTTAAAGTAGGCTAGATTTGGGGCATCAATCATTAACCAAAAGTCGAAACTAACACATTCAGAGTAAAGTATAGTCAATCTCCTGAGCAAATGGTGTGAGATATTAAAGTTGATTATATTCCACATATGGCATTTCTCTATGACCATATCTTCAAGACTAGTGCAGCTGGAGATAAGACTTTCAACTGAATCATCACTAAAAAATACGACTGATCTGAGATGAAGGGTCTTTAGATTCGAAAAAATTACACCCTTTGGAACATCCGAAAGGAAACCAATATCCAGTTTCAAAGTTATTAATGTACTGCAAGTAAACAGAACACCTGGCAAAGTAGTGAACTCATCAAGGGAGATGTTTAACCCCACGCCAAAGTGCAGCAGATATCCAACCGCAAACGCGTCTAGAATCAACAGTTTTCCGGCATTTTAGACGAAATTTATCGACACTTGTGTTATGGAAAAACAGGACTCTGTCGAGATTAGAAAGTAAAGCAAAAAGATATCTCCACCTGGTAGATAAAATAGAGGTTCCAACAGCTTCTTTTGTAGGAAGGAATGACAGAATGTGAGTTAATATTGAATCAGGTAAGTCACTAATCCTGTCTACACTCTACATCCTCCATTTTCACCTGCGTAGCTGTTAAAAAGCCTGAAGAAGATGAAGCTGTCCGAGGAAAAATAACAGATACTCGAAACGTTGCCAATCCTATGAGGGTTCTTTTTCCACCGTTAACTAATAACCTGTAGAAGTTGAAGTGAATGAATTTGGTGGCTGGTTCATTGGCATGTGGAGCTTAATGTTAATTTAAATGGTTAATTAGGAATTTGGTCCTTAAAATATTATTTTAATTCTTTTTTTAATAAAATTCTAAAATCTTAAAAAATCTAAAAATAAATAGAAAATATTAAAATTATTTTAAAAATTCAACAAATATAACCTTCAATGTTTATAAAATTTATCATTTTAGTTCTAATTTTAAAAATTCATTAAATTTGACACTCAACATTTACAAAATCTATTAATTTAGTCTTAACTCTAAAATTATAAAATATATTAAAAAAATTTTAACCATTTATAACTAATCAATTAATCCATGTGAAATATTTAAAAAAACAAAAAATATAATCTTTCAAGCTACTTACAAAAGAACTCTAAAATTTAATTTCAAGTCACTTGCAAAATAACTTTAAAATATTAGGATAAAATACAAAAATAAATTTTTGTTTAAAATTACATTTCGATTATTCAATTTTAAAAGTTACATAATAACCACTATATTATCGAATATTATTACATTTTAATAACTTATTTAAAATTATTAAATGATATTTAAATAATTATATAAATCAACTCAACTAAATCCCAATTCTTATTGTCTAAATCCCAATTCTTATTGTATACATATCATGAGTCACTAAAACAAATATTGATGACAGCAAACAATAATCTATATAACTACATATATAAACAGATATATAGATTGTTGTTTGTTGCCAAATCATGAAAGAAGGTCCTCTAACCTTAAAAGGACATTTCTTTTATATAGAGAGAGATATATAGATTGTTGTTTACCATCATCAATCAACTATTTCCTTAACCCATGACATAGTATACAATAAAAATTGAAATTTAGTTGAGTTGATTTATATAATTATTTAAATATCTTCAATAAATTTAAAAATTGAGTATCACATTATAATTCTTTTTATTTCCAATATATATATTTATACAAAGAAAAAAACAGCAGAAAAAGAAAGAAATCGCTCGCCCCCACAACTGCCTCCATGCATGAAAAGCAGTAAAGTTGCTCACCAGACCTGACCAATGACCATACCGCCACCGCCCACCAGCCCATCCTCTTCTAATCCCTTTCCCACTCTTGCCTGTGAAGCCATAACACTTACTTTCCTCCTCCTACTCTCTTCACATCATTATCCTTATCTACTATCACAAGACCATTAATCATATACTGCTTCCACTATACCAAATTTCAAATAAATATTTTACTTGAAAAGGATAGTAACAAAATAGTAAGTTTATGTTACATCAAATTTATTACCGTATCTGTAAAAATAATTGACCCTACTGTGCACCAAACAACATTAAAATAAAAGGAAAAGAAGTTAGAAGCTTAAATGTTTTTAACCGCCAGCACATGAAAACAATGATGAGGCCCATCATTTAATCCTCCAAACAAAGCCAAATATCTAAATGCTTTTTCACTTTTAGATAAAGAACATGAGGCAAAGAACTCATTTGGAGATACTAGGTTTTAAGTCCAAACAACCGATGGCCCTGTCTCAAGGAGATTTCATCTTAAACACAACATCAACAACAACAATCCCTTCTCATTTACAACCCTCCTTCATTAATCCCATCAAACAAAGCATGCAAAGATCAAGAACTAGTACCAAAAGTGTTCCGGTTGAAATGGCTACTGCAATTGCAAATCCTCCTGTTGAAATAGGCACCAGAGGCACTGTAGGATCCTTGGTGATGCAAGAGATTGAGTACTTCAGCCAGCTTGAATTAAGAAGCAAAGACAGCTCAAAGAAGCCTCATTCCAATGTTGGACCTGTTGTACCAACTCAGAAGAAGAAAAAGAGAGGAAGCAGCAAGCTAATACCAAGCATATGTTCCATGGTGGAAATTTCAGACAACAGGCCACTTGGGATTTCAGGTCTCAGTTATAGGAACCTGAAATCTGATGTGAACAAGTTGCAGGTCTAGATAATGCTTTGGGAAAGTTTAGAGAACCCAAGCTTCTTGAGTCGATTTGTTACAGGGTTTGACCATGCTCTATCAGGATATTTCCCACACTTTATGTCCACAACTTCAACAATGTTAGATACTTTTTTGTCACTTTTCTGTCTGCTAGGAGTTCTATCTAAAGCTATATTCTCAAAACCAAGCATTGGAATCTGATGGGTACTTTTGGACAAGCTTTTTGTCTTCTGGAAAGTTTGGTGGTGTTTATAACTTATGTAATTGTTGTCATTGCCACTGGTGCTTGCTCCATACGAAGATTTCCCTAGCTGTAATCTTTTAGGAGAACCACAGGCAACTGATGTAGGAATTGTCTGAGATTTGTGTCTGAAAGACACCGGTGTTTTAGGTACCGGTTTAACGGAGTCCAGTTCCCGTGTCATAAGGGAACTGATTGTTCCCTTAGTCCCCACCTTAATTGATCCTCCACCGCCCTTGATAGCTTCTAGTTTTTGCACCATGTTTCCTTTGTATTTTTAAGATATTGTCACCCTTTGAGAACCTGTTTTCCAAGTTAATATTTCAGCAAAAGATTGTCCAGGAGCCTGTCATCCAACAACAAAGGAAATTACATTGATTTCAGTCTATATGTAGCTTATATGCTTCATAGTTGAGTGACAATTCTCAACAAGTAGAAAAGCTACAGATATTGAACTTGCGGGGTTCTCCATTAAAGCTGTGCTGTTTTTACCATTTTCACAGCGACCCAAGGAAAGCAAATATATCAAGAAAAGCTACATCCATAGTTATATAGAAACAGAAGAAAGAGAGCAAATCCATAAATGTAATGAGAAAATTTCCAGTTTTCATCAAAATTTCAGGTCAGTTCTTGCAATATAAAATTGCAGGTTCAGATTATGAATCAATCCCTCAAGCAGTTTTCCAGATTTAGCATCAAATCCCATCATAAAATCAAAACCATGGATCAAAAAGAAAACGTTGATCCCATCAAGAAACAAGCAGCAACACCATCCAACTAAATCAAACCAGAAAGTAAGAAATTTCACCTAAATCCAGGCAACCAAAAAATCAAGGAATCCAAAAGGGGAAAAATCGACAATCTTTTCTACAGCATAACAATTATATCTGACCAAAACAAGTTAAAACACTTTAGCAGATCATAAAAGGCTGACATTAAAAAGGCTTACCACTTTATAATACCAAAGTGCATTAAAGTGTGAACTCAGCAACTTTGAAGATGACAGGATGAGTTGAAAACACAACTAAAAAGTGAAACTGAACTTTAAATTTTTTTTGTAAATAAAAAATCTATCACATTTGTTTTGTTTTTCTGATTATGTCGCCTTACTTGAAATCTAACTCTGTGATGAGTAGTGTTATGTCTTATTTGTTTCTTGTCAGACCAGTCAACCAAAACCAATCATAGTGCAGCAAATAACATGACTTGCCAGTTACCAACCATGTTCCAATAACCAATGGTAAGTTGCCACTTATAAAAATGTTTACTTTGAGTGCAAGTCCGCCCACCATTGCCGGGGAAAAATGAAGGCTTTTAACCGTGAGACTTACTATTAACTAGACTCATGGAAGGGGTGAGAAAAGTGAAGTCTTTACCAATGGCCTGTTAAACCCATTTTGGATCTATGAAATTGGGCTACTCTCCCAATGAGTAAATACATATCTATCTTAAAGGTTTCATGCATGGGCCAAAAACTAAATCTGGAATGACTGAAACCAGTTAAGGATAAATTGCCGACAACTGGTAGACGTCACTTTTGGGTGTGTGAAGTTCAATTACATCGTCTGCTATGTGGAGCTGTGGAAGGGGAACAAAAATTATTCATCTCTAAATTCTTTATTAAATTTAGTACTAAAAATTAATCAGATACTAATTCAATAGAATAATAATGAAAATATTTTTATTTTATAAAATAAATTATATTATTTTAAAAATATTTTATTGTTTTATATTTTTTATAAAAATATAAATACTTAAACTTCTATAATTTCCAATATTTATATTTTATTATTCAAAACCATCTTTATTAATTATACCAATATTTATAAATATATTTATTTTGCAAGTGTCATATCATCCAACGAATGTAAATTGGGCTTGACTTATAAAAGTAGTACCAGAAAGTTCCTTAATTTGGTAAACTTTTTACTTAAATTGTTAACTTCAAATTCAACTATATATAAAAGAATTGGCAAAATAGTAGCTTTCATGAAAGAACTTAATAAAAACCAATCATCTATATATAATAAATTGATAAAAACACAACCGTTTAAGGTTTTTTTTTTTAAGAAAAAAGGTCACCTTTCCAATTTAAATTTGTTTTAAAAAATAATTTACACTTAAGTCTTACTTTAATTTACATGGACATCATTGTTAATATAGGAGGATGTAAGTTTGACTGTACTGAAGTGCATTATCCTCTTATTTATAAGTTGGGAAGTGCTATAGATAATTTTAGGTATTGCGTAAAAAAAACAAAATAGATATGATTAAAACCTATAATGAGATTATTCAAAAAAAATAAAAAAAGATGAAATATTTGCCTTACCACCAAAAAAGACTTCTTAGTTCTTAGCTAGCATTTTTTGAGGTAAACTATATATTTAGTCATTAGTGTTTTTTCACCTTTCAAAAACTTGTTATTTTAGTCACTCCCTTAATTTCATTAGATAAGTGGTAAATTTTAATCACTTTACTGTTAAATGCCTATGATTACTAGATGGAATGCTGACGTGACAATCTTTTGATTGGTATAATAATAAATTTAGTCCTTAACACTTTTCACATTCTATCAGTTTGGTCTTAATTCTAAAAAAATCAATAAATTTAACCTCAATGTTTACACATTTTATTAATTTAGTCCAAATTCTAAAATTTATAAATTTGAAAATTTGAAAAATATATTATTTTTAAAATTAGAACCAAAGCAAAGTGTTAGTGATTAAATTTGGTATTATGTCAATCAAAAGACTAGATGACCAAAAGTATTTAATGGTAGAATAACTAAAATTAACAACTTATCGAATGATAATAATTAAAATAAAAAAATTTTGAAATGAGTAACTAAAATAAAAACACTAATAAACTCGAATGACTAAATAAGTAGCTTATCATTTTATTTTTGTTTTTTTATAATAATGAGTTTAATGTGATGTCCCATGTTGTAGAGGTCCCCACTTTTCATTAGTGGGCCTCACCACTCACGTTACAAAATCAGACCAATCAAAATCAAGCGTCATGATCTCTTCATCACATCAAACTCTACCCTCCAAAAATAAATTAAAACGTTCTAATTATCGAATTTAAATATCAAGTTGTCCTTCTTCTCTCTCTCTCTTTTTTTTTTTTTATTTATATCTTAAAAACAAATCATTTCATAGCCAATATGATAGTCTGATAGTTAAAAGCATATTCACCGTTTTAGATATAATTTAAGTCGAGTCACGTTAAGAGCATTAATTAATTAGATTTTACCTTATTATTATAATTAAAAAACAACAAATAATTTCAAAAAAAAAAAGAAAAAAGAAAATCAAAACCCCCTCTCTTTCTTCACAGTCTCAGCTTTCTGTGTCCCTTGTGTCTTACTCCATCTCTCTTCATCAAACTTTCCTTACATTGTTTCCAAAATCCCATTCTTTTTTTTATTCATAAAACAATTTAATTTCCTAAAAAATCCCATTCACAACTTCCTCTTTGCTTCAATCCTTATTTGCTTCAATCTTTACAGCTTCATTTCCTCAAAATTTTCCCTTTGTTTCAATCTTTGAAATCCCATTTCTTCAAAACCCCATCGTTTTTCTTCTCATTGTTTTGAAATGAGTAATTCCCAGCCAGCCAAGTCAACAAAGCCTTCAAAGGCTTTAACTTTACCTCCTCCTTCAAACCCTCCAAAACCCTCTTCACTTTCTTCTCATCTTGCAATGGTGGAACAAAAGCAAAGGATTCTAACCTCACTTTCCAAGCTCTCTGACCGTGATACTTACCAGATTGCCGTTGAAGATCTTGAAACGATAATCCAATCTATTTCCCATGAATCCCTTCCTATGTTACTCAATTGCCTTTTTGATTCTTCCAACGATCCAAAACCAGCTGTGAAAAAAGAATCCTTAAGGTTACTGTCAGTGCTATGTAATTGCCACGGTGAATTAGCAGTCTCCCATTTGGCTAAAATCGTTGCCCACATTGTTAAAAGGCTGAAAGATGCTGATTCAGGTGTGAAAGATGCTTGTCGCGATTCGATTGGGGCCCTTTCAGGGCAGTATTTGAAAGGGGAGAATGGGGGGACTGTGGTGGGATTGTTTGTAAAGCCATTGTTCGAAGCAATGGGAGAACAGAATAAAGGGGTGCAATCTGGTGCGGCAACATGTATGGCTAAGATGGTGGAATGTGCTTCTGACCCTCCTTTGGCTGCTTTTCACAAGCTGTGTCCAAGGATCTGCAAGCTGTTGAATAACCAGAATTTTTTGGCTAAGGCTTCCCTTTTGCCAGTAGTGGCGAGTTTGTCTCAGGTTTGGCATGTAGTTGTTTTTGGCTTGATTTTGATTATGTACATTGTTCTAGGATATTGATGGTTTGTGTTGTTTGTTTTGTTGATGTTCAAGGGCAGCTGATAATGTCCACCTTGTTATGTTTTAATAGAGGAAGTTAGGTAGCTAGATGGGAAATACATTTTAGTATGTTTGAAGAATTTCACAAAAAAAGAACAAACTTAAGTTCTGTGAAAATTATGATTACCTGGTTGCAGGTGGGAGCGATTGCCCTGCAGAGCTTGGAACCTTTACTGCAAAGCATCCATGAATGCCTTGGGAGCACAGACTGGGTGACTCGGAAGGCAGCTTCTGATGCTTTAAGTGCCTTGGCACTACATTCAAGCAACTTGATTGCAGATAGAGCATCTTCAACGATAACATTACTGGAGGATTGCCGATTTGATAGGGTAGTTTTCTAGAGCCATTTTTCTTTCATATAATGTTTTTATGCCTGCACTCAATGTCATATACAAATCTGTGGTTACCAAATTTTGATATTATGTAGACATCACTGGTCCAAGACCATCTACTTCTTTTCTTCTTTTCATGAATGGATCTGGTCTATTGAGATGGTGCAAGTTATGGGCTTTTTCTCAACCTAAATTTCCTTTTTGTGGGGATAGAATACGTTTTTAGGGAAGTAGATAATGTTGGGCTAGATGAATTCCTGCTTTCTGAAATGGTTTCAAAGGGACTTTCAGTTTGTACATTATGATTGAGGAAGGCAGGGGACTTGTCTGATTCATTACTAATCAATATAACTCGAGCATTGTGGTCCTCTGAATGATATTGTTCATCAGTGGTTATCCATCACTCCCATCTCTTCTAAGGGAACATATATGGTATTACTCAACACTGATTTATGGAAATTTTATTGTGTTGAATAATGCTTAATAATTGGTTAAACAGATAAAACCTGTGAGAGATGCCATGACAGAAGCATTGCAATTATGGAAGAAGATTGCAGGGAAAGGGGATGCTGAAGCTGCAGATTACCAGAAAGCCTCATCTCGTGGTAAGTATGTTTGTTATGTGCTTCTAAGTTTTATCGCTTGTCCTCCAGATGTTTATTACTTCTTTTGGATAAACTTATTTCAATTAATTCTGTAGATGGTGACAATACTCAAACTACTGAATCATCACAAAAGAATGGCTTGAAACACCCAAATGCTGGTGGTAAAAAAAATGACCCATCAGCGAAGGATTCATCTAATAATCTTTCCCCTACTTCTGATTCTGTTTCGAAAGGCAAAGGTGGAAGCATTCCTGAAAAAGCAGTTGTAATTTTAAAGAAGAAAGCACCTGCATTAACGGACAAAGACTTAAATCCTGAATTCTTCCAGAAACTTGAATCGAGGGGTTCTGGTGATTTGCCAGTTGAAGTAGTTGTTCCTCGCAGATACTGTAATTCTTCAAACATGAAGGGTGAGGAAGAATCAGAACCGCATGATCCAGATGCAAGAAGAAGATTGAATTGTCTAGGAAACAGCCAGACAGATGACTTTCATGCATCTTCCAACTGCAAAGACCATAACATGGAGAGTGGAGCTGCTGATGTGCGGGATAAATGGCCTGAAGAGAAGATAAATGGGAAAGACCTAAGAACAAGGGCATTTGAGGCTGATGGCACGATAGATGTAAATCAAAGAGAGCAATCTGGAAATCGTTTGGGTTGCTCAAAGGTGGATGGACAGTCTGAAGGGTCATTCATCAGCAACAAAGGAAATTGGTTGGCTATTCAGAGGCAGCTATTGCAGCTTGAGAGACAACAAGCGAATCTCATGAACATGTTGCAGGTATTTCTGAACTCTGAATTTAGGATCCTAGTGAATGCTTTTCTGATCAATAAGATTCGTTGTTATGTTGCAGGATTTTATGGGTGGTTCTCATCATAGCAGGGTAACTTTAGAAAACAGAGTTAGGGGTCTTGAGAGAATTGTTGAAGACATGGTTAGGGATTTATCAATATCTTCAGGCAGAAGCAGTAATTTTATGCCGGGGTTTGAGGGATCGTCTAACAGACCTTTAGGGAAATATAATGGCTTCTCTGACTATAGTTCTAAGTTCAATGGACGAATCCCATATGGAGAGAGGTTTGCGCAATCTGATGGAACTGCTCCAGGCAGACGTGGAAGGGGACCTTCTTGGAGATCTGAAATTTCTGATGATTGGGATTTCCCTGCATTCGGTGCTTCCAGGAATGAGCAAATTGCATCAAGAAGAGATCCAGCTAGCAGCGGCCTGGATGGTAGATCACCCAAATCAGAACATGAGAGTGATCAGGTTGGTGGCAGGAGGGCTTGGGATAAAGGTCCCGGTCCTGTGAGGCTTGATGAAGGGCCTTCTGCTAGAAGTGTCTGGCAAGCATCAAAGGATGAAGCTACCTTGGAAGCAATTCGTGTAGCTGGTGAGGATGGTGGAGCATCGCGAACAGGACGTGCTCCTGAATTGATTGCTGAAGCTGTTGGAGATGATAATGTTGGACCGGAGCGAGATCCTATATGGACTTCTTGGAGCAATGCAATGCATGCCCTTCAAGTAGGTGATATGGATTCTGCTTATGCTGAGGTTCTGTCTACAGGGGATGATCTCTTGCTTATAAAACTAATGGATAGATCGGGCCCTGTGGTTGACCAACTATCAAAGGAGTTAGCAAATGAGGCCTTGCATGCTATTGTGCAATTTCTTCTGGAGCAGGAATTGTTTGATATTTGTCTATCCTGGATTCAACAGGTATAGGTTTTTAATCCTTGATCATTTTAGTTAAAGCTGATTTAGTTGGACATTAAAGCTGATTTAGTTGGACATTTTCTTTCTCAAAGTTTCAAATTACTCATTTTTCTCCTACGACTTTTTCAGCTGGTAGAAGTTGTGTTAGAAAATGGACCTGATGCACTGGGTATTTCTACGGAGTTGAAGAAAGAGCTTTTGTTGAATTTGCATGAGGCAGCTTCCACATTGGATCCACCTGAGGATTGGGAAGGTGTGGCACCTGACCAACTTCTATTGCAGTTAGCATCAACCTGGGGAATTGAGCTGCAACAGTTTGATAAGTAATCTCTCCTGGTTTTGAAATCTTGTGTTGTGCTTGCAAACTTCTTGATGAGGATACTGGTTCCATGCATTTATTTTACATGAATGGCAGATTAACAAAGCCTGCCTTGAATCAGAGGGACAAGAGTACTGTAAAAAGGATAAAATGTTTGGAAGATGAAACTATATCAAAGCACACCTGAAAGGTGTTTCAATCTAATGGTATACCATGTTGTGGTTAAGACAATGGCTTAATGAGGTCTGTTTGAATCTTCTTGAATAGAGCTTGAAATTGTGATCAACTGTTAACATCGCTTGCAAAATATATCCAGACAAAAACTTTGCCATTTTCCATGGCTTTAGGTCATAGTTTACACGGAAATATGTTCCATGCCGCTGAAATCTGTCTTTTTACTTTAGTGAGGTTAATTTTTAGGTAGGTACCAAACAGACTTAAGCCAGTCTATATGTTCTCTAATAAACCTGACTCGTATTTGGCGTCTTACAGAGACAGGATGTTCTAATGGCTTTTATTTTTGAACCTTGCAGATGCTTGACATTTTACGTTTTTACGTTTTTATCAACACTCAGGCTATAAATAATACAGGTATAAAACTATAGAACAGCATGAATTACATAAAAGGAAACAAAATCAAGCATATCTTCATTTCTCAAAAGGAAGGAAAAAGAATCATAGTACTATCAGAATTTTACAAGGAACTAACTAACGACAACAATAATTTCTGTACATATGGTGCTGCAGTGCAACTAAAGCCCCAAAGCATGCCCCAAATCCACAAAAAAATCCCAAAGGTTACATCACTGAACAGAAGATGAAATGCCTAAAGAACAGCCTTAGGTAAGAAATTACCGCAGCAGCAAAGAAAAGGACAACTCAAGCTCTGATATCCCTCTTTTGAGGAAAAAGCAGCATCTTGGAATAAAGTTTTTGAAACCAAAATTTACATGTTCGGAGCTCGAACCACTATCTATTTGGCAGCATACCAGTTTTGAGCACATTTGGCGTCAACAGCTAGTTCAACTTTAAGAGTGTTCTTTCCTCCAAAGGGCTTTGACATGCAGTCAACAACAATTGCTTTTGCAATCTCAGCCGACTCACTTGGTCCTTCCAAGATTACTTCATCGTGAACCTGTTTTCTGAAGGATGTTATTTCTAAAGAATTTGCAGGACAATGACTATAGATACACATCAATATGGTAACCTAAGAAATGTGATTGTGAAGACTGTACATAACAGTATAAAACTTGTGAAATGATTATATTGGTTCAAGACAACATGCGCATATTTATCAATAGTACTCATCAACTAAAACACAAGTAACATCAGTAATGGAATGCAAAGACTAGTGAAACCATAAGAGTATTGGGTTAAGAGTTCCAGAAAGAAGAATCAGGCAACATAGTCAAAATTTTGTTTCTTAAAGAATTGAAGTTTATATAGCCTTTAGACCACTACAACTAGAAAACCAAGTTAGAGCAAATAGATGAAAATATAAAAGGCATAACCTGTAAAAGAAGCCTCCACCCAAGCTCCTTTAGACATTCATTCTTTGATATTTGTAACATAGCACACATTGCAACATCAGCGGCACTCCCCTGTAACACCTCAACTAGATGAGAGAGTGAGTGAGAGAAAGAGAGTTTAGTTGAGTGCGTGAGAAAGAAGAGAACCTGCACTGGAGTATTGATAGCAGCCCGTTCAATATGACCTTTCTGAGCACGTGTACAATGAGCAAACGATGGGAAGCGGCGAGCCCTTCCAAGCAATGTCTTAACACAGCCGAATTTCTGAGCTTCAAATTTACGCTGTTTCTGCCATTCAAGTACTTCTTGTCTTTCTTTGTACCATAGATCAACAGTGTTCCTTGCTTCTTCTACAGAAACCTGAGAGGTGAAACAATAATGAACTTTGGTGGCTTAATAGATTTTAAGTTTTAACTGTTATTTTAGGTTTCAAGAATACCTTCCAATCCTTAGCAAGCCCCACAGGAGTTTTTCCATATGCAATGGAAAAGTTAAGCATTTTAGCTCTTCTTCTTTCAGAAGCAAAGGCATCCTGAAAAGAAACACAATTTTCAACCCGGTTGGATTCAACAATCAAAATCAATCCAGATTACAATAACAGTTGGGTAATAATATCCCAAGATATGCAAAGCCACTCCAAATCAATGTCCATTTTACATTTATAAATACACTATGTTGAGCAAACCAATGACAATGACTTCAAAACAAAACATCAAATCTTTAATAACTTTCAAATTGCAAAAGCAGTTTAGGTCATTCTTGAATCACAGTCATTGATATAGCAAGATATCTAAGACAAGTTTCCAGAAAAAACATATTCAATATGTTAAGATGGTTGGACAATTACTAGCCAAATCCTTGTCATCAGATCTTGACCATTTTCTGTACATCATTTAGGTGAATGAAATGATTTGAGATGATTTCTCTACCCACCATTTAGGTGAATGCTCACAACCAAAAATGATTTTTTACTTCACCTTTAAAAGTGGAACTGGCGGTTTCTCTTCACCAGGTTGAGGATGCCACTCAAGAAGAACTTGCCCCTCTTCAACGGCTTCGTGGATATGAGAGTACATGTTCATTGCAGTCCTTGAATGGAAATCTCCACCAGCTTTGAAGGCATCCAACATGCTTTTACAGTCAGCCAGATGTGCAAGAATCCTAAGTTCCAGCTGTAATATGAATTTATATTCTAATCAATACAAGAAATTACATGAAAAAGTAAGAAAGCTCGATGAACTTACCTGCCCATAATCTGCAACAACAAGAGAATTTCCAGGGGCAGCCACAAAGGCCTGACGTATCTTATATCGATCTTTCTCTAGAGCAGGTTGATTCTGAATATAAAAAAAACGCCAAAAAGATGTCAATACTATAAAGTTTCCATTCCAATCCAGCAGACAAGAGACGGATGACCAGAGGAGAAACAAAAACTGTTTTTTGGTTTTCTTAATGCCCTACTCTGACAACATTGTGGAGGAAGCAATCATGTCTACATGGCAGAAAACTAACTAAACTGTGATATGAATATTTATGCTACTGAAGAAAACATGGTCCGCCATGTTTCACCTCAAGAAAATTGTCTTTGCTATCTGACTGAAGTAGTGGTTATAGGCATGTATCAAACCTTGGGGTTATAATAATTCAAATGCTAGCTAATATAAAGGCAGAGAACAAAATAAAAGAAAAATGAACCTGCAAATTTGGTCTCCTTGCAGATAAGCGCCCAGTTTCTGTATTGATATTCAATGAACAATGGACACGCCCACCCTTTCCTGATACATTACTCCCCTGAAGTAAAAAGAGATCATTCTCAGTAAAATCCATTCCAGGAATTTTAAGGTACAAAACTAGTAAAGTGAAATGAAATAATAGTTGAAGTTCAGGAAAAAATTATAAAAATGCCTTGATGATTTTCATGACTATTCAGACAGAGAGAGGAGTTGCTCTTGAAAGACACAAGCTCTTAAACAAACTTCTGTTTTTTCTTTTTAACTAGATAAGTATTTGCAATTATGTACTCCAGGTATATGACAACTTAGCATATAATTTAAGTAACTGCCATCGCAATAATATGCCCTTTTGATTTTAGCCCTTCCATACATAATTTTACTGATTTGTTAGCACCTAGCAGCATCAACTACCCATATGATCAAATACCAAACCAGCATTTCGATAGCTTCCTCTGTTAACAATAAACTATATTTGACAGGAGAACATATGATGCAATCATGTTGCCACCCTCCTAGTAGTATTACCACACAATAGTGGATACATGCACAGCTCTCATCATTTGGTAGAAATTTTGACCAATAAGCACTAGCATAAGTCCTCAATTAAAAATATATATAAAACATACCACAGATGGAAAGCAAGTCAGGCATATTAGAAAACTGTAAAAGCTGATCAACATGTATGACCAATCAAACAAGGCATCGAAATCACCTGCAAGGGTAGAATGAAATTGGATATAAGGGAGTCGATAGAGCAAACTTCACATAATGATGCAATAGCATGGCATGCCTCCCTCCCCTTTTCCTCATCCTCAAAAGCTGCAAACGCAGTTCCATATGCAGATGTATCAACTGCAATCATTGTTTCAGGATAATCATCAATATCACCATCACCGGTGTCCTCTGTGAAATCATATTCAGCGGAAACCTTCCCAGCTAAACTCTTCAAAGCAACACCACTAACGGATGGCCAACCAGTGGCAGTGTAAATCTCAGCAGGGAGCTTAACACCAATGCTACATAGCTTAATATTGCGAAACTTAGTGGGAGCCTTTTTGCCTTCTTCAATCACTTTATCAACATTTGGAATTTTGAAAGTTTTCTCTTCAGGGAGGCTCACATTTGGATCCTTGCTGTAATAAGAAACAATCATGTTAATGGTTGGGGAGTTTCAAATTTTCAACACACTCTCTATCTCCATCTCTATCCACACCCTGAAAGTTCTCTAATCATGAAGGCTCAAATTTGGATCCACAGCACACAAACACACACACATGCACATCTTTTGGATAATGAAAAATGATATTTGATTGGTTGATGGTATGAATAATTCCACAGATTACAGGAAATGAATGTTCACAAGCAACATCAAGTTCTGAATTTCTTGCACTGCCTCCATACAACCAACAACAACAGTTAGCAAGGACTTAACAGCAAGAAATTTGAATATAGGCATTAATTAGGATATTAACAATATTTCTGATTTAGGAAACGACAAAATGCATCTTGCTCACTTATATTCAATATACTGCCCAAATTTCAATGCAATGGGCAGATTAATATTGATGTTATTGTACCAAATTAGTACCTGTTAAGTATGCCACCATAAAGAAGCTGGCGGAGCTGAGTATCACTACCCACATTCATGTACTTGGCATCATCACAATATCTAGATGCCCAAATGCGAAACCTATTAGCAGCAATCTCTTGCTCTACTTTAGCAACCTTCTCTAGCTGAGCAAGATACATCCGATCAACCAACATTCCCTCACGTTCCATTTTTACAAGAAGCTCACCAAATGGCCGCCAATACTCTTCATAGAAGTGATACATGGACTTTCCAGGAATTGTTTTACCATCAAATACCCAAGACATGCTTGATAATTTGCTTTTCAAGCTCTCGTAAAGCCTCAGTGTGCTTATAGAATCTAAGGCAGAATAACAAATCCATAATTTGCGTTCTTCCCGCTGTAACTCCTCAACAGGGGCAATGGTGATCATTTTTCCCTCAGATCCATCTTTTTTCACCTTTTTCTTGCCAAAAATGGTTTTCATTGATGTTTTACCTATCAGTTCCTTTTCTTCTTTACGCCATGTGCTCCTTTGCATAACATTTCTATCACCCGTAAGTGCTTCAAGAGAATAACCACCCAATGTACGTCTTGATGAGTCCCACAACCGTGCCATATGCATTGTGTCAGCATGAAATCCAGAAACCTCAAGCCCATAGTTACTGATAACATGACTGTCAAAACTATAATTGTGCCACACCTATACATCAACATCAAATTTGTTTCAGGACTAAGTATGATCTAGTGCTCCAATGGGTAAGCAGTAACTAGCACATAAAAAAGGAGAAGCATATCAGCAGAAACGTGAGCAAAGACAAAGTGTACTTCACCTTTTTGATGGATTGATCTTCAAAAAATGGAACAAATTCCTTCAGAAGATCCCTGCCACCACCATCTAGAACATCGACCCAGATACAGTACTTCCCATTTCCAAAATCTGCATCTGCTCCCGAATAAATACTGAAACATGTTATCTCACCATGATCAACAGGTGTCTCTTGCTTCACATCAATATTAGATACCTGCAAATACACTACATCAGCAAATGGACAAAAACTCATTCACATCTAAGCTGGATAGTGCTTGAAGCAAATATTATCTACAACAAGATGGTAAAAGAGATATGTACTAGCAGAACTAATACCTCAGTATCACATGCATGAACAAGATGCCTGAATTTGGTTGTAAGCATCAGAACAACTTCCTTCGCGACGGAGATATTATCTACAACAAGAACCTGGTTATAAATCTTAGCAAGCTGCTTGTGAATATCATTTCGATAAACTGGGAGATTTTCTTCACTGCTAGCCACCCCATTTTCATTGGCTTGGTCCCTTCTGGTTGCATTGGGATCCATATGTCTTCTGTATTGGATGTCATCTGAAACTGCCCCCTGTGATGAGCCATTTAACTGCTTGGAACCATTTATCGTATCGGAATTTACACTTTTGGCTCTAGAAATTTGTTTACTGCTAGTTGGGGGTTGCGGAGAATGATCCTCAAATAGAAAATCACTATCTTCACAGGTTCCAAGGTCTTCGTGGTCATCGAAGACCAGCCCTGGCAATGATCCATTACCAGAAACTTCGGTCCTACTTGAACCTTTCAGCTGCTTAAAACCATTTATTTCATCAGTAGCTACGGTGTTTTCAATGGATATTTGATTATTACTGGTTGGTAGGGGTGGGCAATGACTCTCGTAAATAGTAACACTTCTCCCATTATTTCCGGAAACTGATTCTTCTTTGTTAGTTGTCTTAAATAGTGAGCCAGTAAGCTTCAGATTCAAGTATTGTTGGTTGTTGGAAGAAAAATTACGGCCTTTAAAGCTCTCCTTTGCCATCTCCTTATTCAGATTCAAGTATTGTTGGTCGTCGGAAGAAAAATTACGGCCTTTAAAGCTCTCCTTTGCCATCTCCTTATTTTTCTTCATCCTATGAGCTTCTTTTTCCCATGAGTGTGCAGCATTGGGTATGCCAGTAATTTTTGGAGTAAAAGTAAAATCATTCACTCGAAATGATTGTACTTCAGACTTTCCAAAACTAGCGGAGTTTTCATTCTTTTTATGGTCAACACTCACTCCTTTGTACTTGTTATCAGAGAGATACCAATCTGGATCAGGGTGGACCATTCTGGCATATTCAGAAGGAGCTACCTGAAGTCTCATATCTTTGGGATGATGGCAATGCCGGGAACTACTTGACATGGTTGCACTGAGAAAAGCACAGTGAACACTCTGCATCGTGCACATTTCTCGCCTGTAATGTGAAGAAAAGGCAAAAATTAACAGAAGCACACCTATTAATTTGGATAAAGCACTTATTCTAGCATGTCATCTACCAAAAAGAACAAAAGAGTAAAGAAGGACAAAGGACTCTAGACTTCATTCAAAACCCAATTAGCACTCCAACCAGAGTATCACAACAACAACAAAAATATCATTGGCCCCACTTTATTTGCCATTTCCCTAAAGAAACTCACATTCTAAAAACTCAAGATACTACATTATCATCCCAATAGCTTATGTACATCTTATGTCACATTTTACCACCATCCTACGCCACTAACCCCAAAACCTTCTAGGAATATGCAACAGCAGCACATAATCTATAAAAAAAAAAACCCAAATAAAGAGAGGGGGGAACAAAAAAAGGCAGAAAACAGACACCTACACACCGAAAATAAACAAAAAGCGATAAAAATGGCACCTTATCCAGTATACAATATCAAACCCCTCTAAAAACAGGCAACAGCAGCTAATGAAATGAAAACCAATTAAACAATATTTACGTTCTTTTACAGGATAAATGAGCATCAAATTGACCAATAAACTAGCTAACCCTCCCCCCGGCGCCCAAATAACACAGAGGAAAAGAAAAAGTTAAAGAGTGAAACCTTTGTAAGGCTCTAGAAGAAGCCAAAAAGAAGTGTCTGGAACGAGACCGAAAAAACCAAGAAGAAGAAGGGCAAAACGGTCTACCGAAAGGGGTAGCAGCAGTTTGGGAAGTAGAAGAAACAATCCCCATAGTAGCCATGATATCTGCAAGTCTAGCTAGCTTGCTGCTAGTGTTGGTTACTATACAAGGAGCCGTTTTGCTTGGTTTTTGTTGGGGGTCTTGCAGTGGCAAAGATGGAAAATTTTGGGTATTGAAGGGTCAAGATTTTGGAGAGTTTTGGAGGGTTTTTACAAGTTGGACTGTGACTGTGAGGGTTGCAGAGTTGAGGCCATGAAGAGAGAGAAAAAAAAAAAAAGAAGGAAGAGGGAACAAAAACAGAGGGAGATATGGACGAAAAACGCCTAAAACCCTTTCCTTTCCTTTCTTTTCTTTTACGAGGGTAAATAAAACCCTCCACAGTCTTGAGACTCCAAACTAAGCTACAACACGATAAATTGTAACTTACAAGTGCTTATAGCTGGTATTTCGGCTAATATCTTCTTTTGGTACAATTGTGACTTCATCCTTCTATTTTATGAAACTTAAGAAGCTAGTCTCTCTCTTTTAATTTGTCTTAATTTAGTTCTCGTACTTTACAAAAACTGGGAAATTAGTCTAGGTATGATAAATACATGAACTCGAATAGCTGCTTTTACTAATTTGTTACATATAAATTATTGAATTATTGACTTTTTACTAATTCCGTTTTATATAAATTGTGAAATTATTAATTTTCATATGAGTGGTTTATCAATAAGGTCTTGACCGTGTTATTTAATTAGATTAGCTTTTAAATTTCTTGAATGTAGGAGAACTAAATTGTGACAAATCAAAATAGAGTAATTAACTTTTCAAAATTCATAAAGGGGTGAAATTCCTAATGAAATCATCTTTTTTATTTATTTCTTGAATTAAGGAATCAACTACGAGGAGAATTGCATATGTGCCTTTGTTCTTTGAATGAGACTTCTTTTAAGAAGAAATGGAAGAAATAAACATTATTATTTATTTAAAATCTTTCAAAATTCAAAAGTCACGTTGGGTTTTTATTAAAATTGAAGTTAAGTTGGGTTGAATCCTTATACAAGAGTAAATTATTTCCAATATTGTTTTTCAATTTACAATACTCAAACCTAAAATTTTATTTAAAGGACATCAAATTTATTACCATTCGATCTAATAGAGATAGGTTTTAAATACAATTTTGTTAAAACAAGTTAATAGGTTAGTTAGAAGCTAATTATACTACAAGTCTATATATATGCAACATGTATTAATCCGAAAATAATGAAATGTGATGTATTTTTCTCTTAGTATTTTTTTATAATAATTCATTATTGTTCATTTTCAACATGGTATCAAAGCCAACCAAGATTCTGATATAATTTTCTTCTAGTTGTTATTCATTGTATACAATTTCTTGTTACAAAAGAATGTCTTGTGGAGAAAGAAAATTGTTTGATTTTTTTTTTATTTGTAGTTTGTAATTCTTGGCTGATTGAGTCTTGGAGATTTACAATGGTGAATGTAAAAGAGTGGTTGCAGACAAATTCCACAAGTGCAGAAGTTTTTATATTACAATCATCTATTGTATATTCATCCCTTGGACATACCAGGTACTCTTTTGGTTTCACATCAGTTAACAAGGATAGAATACTATAGTATTTGGATTAGATCTATGCATATTGTTTTACTTGCCAAAAACAAATTAGGTTTTGTTGATGGTACTTGTGACAAAGGTCTTTATAGTACAACATTGAATCATTAATAGGAAAGATGCAATGATATTGTTCTTTCTTAGATCTTAAATATTGTTTGTAAAGAGTTATCTGCTAGTATAGTTTTTGCTTCTTCTACATCTTTGGTCTGGAAAGATCTTAAAGAAAGATATGATAAAGTCTTTACAAGAAAATAACTTCTCATGTACAAGGATTAAGTTCTATCTTAGCATATTTCACTAAACTTAGTTTATTATGGGATGAATATAATGTTTTGGTACCATATTCTTATTGTGCTTGTGAGAATTCAAAGAAAAATGTTCAATGTCTCAATTTTGCTTATGCAAACTTTGCTTACTATTTAACAAGCATACTCAATGCTTGTCCAAGAAGAAGCACAACATCAAATCACACCTAATTCTGTTTATATGGAACTCAATCATGTATTCTACAACGTCTCAAGGTGGTCAAAAGAAAATTTTCAATAGAACATGTTATCATTGCAAGATAAAAGGGCATAAGAGAGAAAATTGCTACCAGTTTATGGGATATAATCCTAACTTTAAATGCAGAAAGAAAATAATCATATTAGGAAAATAATGCAATTGTATCAAATGATCCAAGTGCTAATGATGCATCCCAACATTCTTTAGAGCATTTAACTCAACACTCAGCTCATGTTTTTACACATGATCCTTTTGTTACTGCAAAAACAAACATAGCAGGTATGGTTCATGAAACTCATCATGAATAAAACTTGGAATGGATTATTGACACTAAAGCTACTGACCATATGGTATTTAGTTTAAATTGTTTGAAAACTCCTATTAATTGTCGTTTTAATCCTTTTTTTGTCAAAATGCCAACTAAAAAAAAAACATATATCACTCGTATAGGTATATATACTCTTTTCGATGAAAAACAAATGACAAATGTGCTTTATGTTACTCATTTTTGCTTTAATTTAATTTATATTTCAAAACTAACTAAAGACATGAATTGTTTTGTATCTTTTTTATCCTGACTTTTGTATTTTGCAATACCTCTACAATAGCGAGATGAAAGGGATTGGTAAATAAAGAAGACTTTATACTTTGACACATCAAACTTATTACAATCCGATTCTATTTCTACTTTGTGATGTACCACATGTTCTTCGAATTACATGACCACAATTTGGCATGCAAGGCTAAGGCTTAGTTTAGATGGGCAGTGTGGTGTGTTTACCTTCGGTGAGGTTAAAAATAGCGGTGACGGTGAGATTAGATACTATAGCGGTGAGATTAAAAACAACGGTGAAGTGTGTGTTTGGATTCAAACGCAGCTGTAGCGGTGAGGTGAGAATAAAAAATGACTATTAAGGACATCAAATTAGAATTGATATATAAGAGAATTTTTTAAATTATTTTACTTTTATAAAATTATTAAAATATGTGAATTTATAAATTCATTTAATAAAATATTAAAAATGTATCTTCCAATATTTTATTATAAATATTTTAATAAATTATATAATCAATTTAAATTATTTATTAGATAAAATGATAATTATTTTTAATTTTTATAGTTAAATATTTTTTATAAAAATGATAAATATTATTTTCACAAATAGTAATACTATACTTGGATCAAATTTTGAAGTATCTAGTAAGATATTTTTAATACAAAAAATATAATAACATAAGACATAATAAGTTTCATTAAACTAGTTGCAATGGTTATGATACAAAATGTCTTTACAAATATGAGTTCATTAAACTAGTTGCAATGATTTCCCTTAACATCGCGATTTCAAGGTCACTTTCACTACTAGAAGAACTCGATTCACCTCGATCAAAATGGCCTGAAGAGACTGGCATGTCGGATATATTCTCAAATTGTCGAAAATCCTCATCATTTGACCAAGCATGTCTTCGAATGTAATTATGCAAAACCATCGTTGCAATAACTATTAAAACTTGTTTGTTTAATGAATAACTTGGAATATCTCTTAATATTGACCATTTTTTCCACACTCCAAATGTTCGTTCAATCATAGAGCGTAACGAAGAATGAGCATGATTAAAGACTTTTTTTTTTCTAGATACTCGATGATTACCTCAACGAAAATCAGATAAATGTTATCGTTCCCCCTATATAGACCTAGAAAACCTGCCATTTGTGGATATCCTGAATCCACAAGATAATATTTTCCTACAAAAAAGTAAAACATAATAACAAGTTTAAAAATAAATTAAAAATTTTAATATTGTTTTTATATAGAGATTAATTAAAAAATTAAAGTTCAACCTGTTGGAAGGTGAGGAAACTTTAACTCTTGTTTTCTAAGTGATTGCAAAAAAATTCTACTGTCATGTGTTGCTCCTTCCCAACCAAGAAATGCAAAAATAAAGCACATGTTGAAGTCACAAACTGCATAATATTTTGTGGTGGTTCACCTTTCCGTTCGATATAAGGTATTTGACAAGAAGGCGAAATGCATGCTTTTATGTGTGTTCCATCTATGGCCCTAATACAATCCTTTAAAATAAATGCAAGTAATGAGATAAAAGCTTGAAATAATTTATATTTTAAAAATATAAAGATTGTGTAAATTTTACTTTAAAGTGAGACCAATATCTTGTATCATGTCGAATATGATTCGATACTTGCTTGAATTGACCTTCAGTGGGTTTAATTGTTTCTATTCCCATTCGAACAAATATACGCAATATATTAGTAAAAAATCGACTAACGGTTTCCCCAGGTCGTTAAAATCACTTTGTTGCATTTGAATTTGATTCTCTATTTCCAAGAATGTACAATGATAATGCTAACTTCTCTATCGTCGATACTTTCCCATGCTTTAAGCCATAATTTGTTTACAAATCATGCAACAAGCTGTGAAATATATTTTTTTGTATCCTAAAACTATTCATGCAACGATCATCATGCCCATTTAATATTTTGTCCACCCGCATTTGACCTGTATAATTTGGATCTATCACAGTTGCATAGTGAAATAAGTTTCATGGTGTACTAATACACTACTTAACACATATTCTTCCTCGTCATGATAATTGTTGTGCTCAACTTGTGTAACAATTGTGGCTATTCTTCATTGAGCTTCTTCACTTAATTCAAGGGTATCATAATTCATATTAAAACTATTATACATATTGTTAAATTCATCTATAACCTGAAAAAGTAATCAAATGAAAATAAATTAATATTTGTGACATTCTATTCAACACAGAAACTTGAATAAAAGCATAGCATAAAAATACCAAACATAAAAAATATCATACATTAGTTTTACACATAAAAAATTAGTATAGTTATATTACAGTAATAATTCTAAGGAGCTTATGGTGGAGGTGGTTGATGGTATGGTTTGAAGGGAAATGAGGATGTTACTACCAAGGATTAAAATGATACAATTGGATTTTGTTCAGCATACTCATGTCGAAGCCACCAAACCCTAATATCTGGATCTAAATTCAAAAACACTTCTCGTTTCACCGGTATTTGGAACATTTTGATGGCAAAATAGTACAGTTCATTTTTTTTTTTGAATTTCATCTCCCAAAGCACGCAAAGCATTCATTGCATTTGAAATAGTATATTAAGAGTGAGGAAAAATAATTTCATTCACTGACGTCCTTGGACTAGCCATAATCTCACACAATTTCTCAATTTGAGTAGTTAATTTATTTCTTTATGATTTTCTACTTGAACTTGATTTTTTTTCCTTTATCGTGTACAATAGCAAGTGTTTGCTTTTATCGATTAGGAGTTTTATGAGAAGGGTTTGATGGTGCCTCATTAGGAGGAATACCTTCATTCTCATTACTACGTTCATCTGAATCACCAAATCCCTCATTAGGTGCATCATCTCCCATAGGAACCTGCTTGGAAGAACACCAGACGAAGGTGCCCATGCATTCTATCCAGTGGCTGCAATGCCACCAAACATTTGCCACATTAGCTCATTCAATCGTGGTTCAATTCCTTTCTTCTTAAATCCTTTAAAATCAGGATTTTCCTCCATAACATGTTAAATGTTATACTAAGATTTTTATATTTGTAAATTATTAATTTCAATAAACTTTATGCATTAAAATAATGATAAAGTTAACACTAACATGTATGTTTTCAGCCCACCATTCTTTGGTAGCATTGACAGTTTTTTTAGATGCACACCATCTTGTACCTGTAGTTTCCCTAAGCAACTCCCTCCATAACCTCCATTCCTTTTTTAATGTATCGCACTTATTTTTCAATTGAGGTTTTCCATAATTTTTTTTTGTGTTTTTGCTTGAAAATAGCAATGACATTTTCCCATCATTTTGAGTTTAGATGAGTTTTCGGTCTATTACCAGCAACTTCATTCACGCAAAGTTCACAAAATATCAACGTCAGTTCATCATCCCAAACAACTTTTGTTGCTAAGGTAATATCTCCCTCAACAAAATTTTGTGTCTTTACCATCTATTATTATTTTGATTTTAAATGTCAACCGACATAAAACCATAAATATATATCATAATAAGCATCATTTAAAGATCACCATTATAACAAATACAAGCAAACATATATCTTAAGATATCATGGTATATATATACATCAACGCATTTGTAAAGCTCCTTCAATATTTCTCACAAGAACTCTTTAACAATTTGATGTATTGGACTAAATAAAATAATAGAATATAAGTATTTAATTTGCACTCATATGGGACATGCATACATGTCTATCATGTCTCCACACTGATTTCCAAATATGAATGAAAAAACTAAGGGTGTCCAATATGAATACTTAAAAAGAATTAAGAGTTAATGTGACATAGTCTAGCATCAGCACCAAATCATACAACATTTCATTACTTCTTGGATAATTGTATAACCATGTTAGATAGATTTTCCACACTACCTAAGTTTCATATATCTAGATTTTCTAAAGATGTATAATAATTCGACCTCTCAAATACAAAGATCTATAGGCAATTGAGAAGGCTAAAATTCTTTCAAAAGAGAGATCTTTCAAAACTGTGTTTCTCAAGATTTGTTCGTCTCAAAAGCTTACATCATTTGAAAGGAAAACTGAAGAAGCATAAGAACATATATACCTATATGGAAAGACTACATCTCTAATATCATTAGAGCAAAACTCAATTGCCTATTCAAATGTAATAAATTAGTTTTTAAACAGACCCTTTGTTCTTAGCCTACTAATTTTTTATTCTTCAAGAATTTTCCCCTATTTTATCGTTTTTTTCATCATTTCAATCTTGTATTAAGAAGAAAAAATATAACTGAGCACTACATTGCACTAAAAAATTCCCAACTACAAGCTAAATTTTTGCATTCATTGTAGAAGTGGAAACTACAACTTGTATTTGTAGATACCCCCAACTGATAAATAATTTGATCTAAACCTGAAAAATTTAGAAACGAGATGAAAATATAACACGAACATGATACCATACTTAACACAAATATGTAAAAACTAATCTTAAGGCAAAGAAAAAAGTAGCAGCCACAACCAAGAACAAAGTAAAAAAGTAGGGAGAAACCAGCAATAATCACTATTTCAGTTCCCAAATCTGAAAAAGAAGTGGTTGTTTTGTTCCTAAATCTGAAAACAAATAAGGTTGGGAAAGAAATTATTTTAACTTTCAAGGATAAAAAAGTAAAATAATAAATAAAAGTATGGGTACTTTTGTCTGTTAAAAATACCTACTACTTTATTGGGTTGAACTGGTGCTAAAACGTCCAGTCAATTTTAAGGCTACCAGTGTGATTGAAATAAATTTCAACATACTATTGATACTAATCCAAATAGGCTATCAGTGAGGTTGATAGCAGTTATCTACCCCAACTGCACCACACTAGCATTAAATGCCAAACCAAAGGAAGCCTAAGATATGCTTTTAAATATAAAAAAAATGAATAAACTGACACAATTGCATTGTAATGTTGACTTTGCTAATCATTGTTCTATTTGTCCTCTTGCTAAACAGACTAGATTGCCTTTTCCTGATAGTAATTGTAACACCCCCTTTTTCAATGGTCCTAGAAACGGTGGTTTTAAAATTCTATTTTTCGACGATCGAGTCCGTAAATATTATTAATTAATATTTATGAGTTAATTTTAGTATTATATTGAATTTTGGTCTGACGATTTTGTTAATTGGATAGTTGGCTAAGGTACAAGTGTTTCGACCCAAAAATCAGTGGTGTTGGAAACTGTGATTTTGGAACCCCATTTTTGACGAGCGAGTCTATAAATATTATTATTTAATATTTATGAGGTTAGTATAAAATTTAATTGAAGTTTGGTCCATTAATTTTTTCGTTTAGATAGCTAATTAGAGTATAAGGGCTGAATTGTAAAAGTGATAAGAGTTTAATCGCTATGGATTTTTAATTAGTTTGAGGACCAATTGTGCAATTGGACCCTTCTAATTATAATGGATTGGTAGTGGGGCTAGATTCAAGCTATCAAATTTGTTAAATATGTTTTGTGTTACTTATTTAAAGATTAATTAAGGTAATTAGGATTATTATAAGTTAATTAATGTATAAAAACCAAAACAAGTCATCTTTTATTTTTTATTCCTTTCTTATTAAATTAAGCTTTATTTGTAACAAATAAAATATTTTTAATAAATATTATTTTTGAACAAAGAATTGATAAATTTCAAAGTAAAAATCCATTTCACAATCCTTCTAAACTCCAAATATTTTGAGAAATACTTTAAACACTTAGAAAATATTTTGGAGAAATTCAAAAACCTTTGAAATTGTAACAGCCTAATTTTTAGTGGTGTCGGAACAGTGATTCGAGATCACTAAATCCGACAAATGAGTAGGAAATATTATTAATTTAGTGAGTATAAATTAAATGTGAAGTTAGGAAAAATTTTGAAATAGTGAATAGTGTACTAAAAAAAATAAATATTAAAATAATTAGAATAAAAAACGAGGTATCGAGACCTCGAGAATTTTATATCGAGCCATAAATATTTTTATAAATATTTATGGAGTGTTAATATGTTAGTATTAAAGTTTCGTCAAGAAATTTTAAAGTTTTGATAGTTAATTGAACAAAAAGGACTAAATTGTATCAAATGCAAAATTGTGAGAAATGATTAAATAGCTTAATTGATAAAAGAAAGAGGGTTTAAAAGGAAAATAGACCGAAGGTCTATTTGGGCTGGACGGCAAGGGCATGAAATCAGCAATAAAATAAGGAGAATTAAGGACAAAATTGCAAAATTGCAAAATTTACTTAATAAAGCTAGGACTAAAGTGGAATTATCTAGATTTTTCTTTATTTTTCTGCATTATCATCAGAAAAACGCCATGGAGGAGTTCTATTAAGCTGGTTTTTCATATTTTTACTTCAAGTAAGTTCAATTCTTGATTATTTCTTGAAATTTTTATGTTTTTGTGACTTTTACAACTAGGTCCACTTGTTGAAATCATTAGTTTTTGATTCTATGAAAGAAATTGAAAGTTTCTATACATATGTGCTGGAAGTATATGATGATTTGGCATGGAATTAGAGCTTTAAATTGTTTATATGTTGATTTTATTGTAAGAATTGAATAGAAAGTGAATGTTTGGGACCTAATTGTAAAAGAGTTTGAAGTTAGAGTTTTATGTAGAAATTCTGAATTTCAATAGTTATGAAATAACTTATATTGTTTATGAAAAGTATTAATTGAGAAAATTATCTTAATTTTTTTGAGGGGTTAATTGAGCAAGGACTGAATTGTATGAATTGTGAAATTTGGGGCAAAATGGAAATCGATATTTTGCACTAAAACTGTTTTGGACAGCAGCAGTAGTCTAACTTTGAAAAATCACCAAAAAATGTATAAATGGAATTAGAGGATGAATAAAATATGAAATTAAATCTTATTGAGTCTAGTTTCTTATAAAAGAAACTATGTAAGCAATGGAGTTGTAAATTATGAGATACAATAACTTTTGTGAGACAGGTCAGAATGATTTCGGGTTCCCCTGTTCTGAATTTGTAAAATCATAAAAAATTGGATAAAAATAATTAGGGGCTTAAATTAATATGTTTGGAATCCTGAATGAGTCTATTTTCAATATAAACAAACGGGAACATCATTTGAATCTTGTACGAGGAGATAATTAATTTTTAGTGAAGAAGGGTCGGAACTGTTAGACAGCAGAACAGGGGAGACTTCAATGAATAAACTGTATTAATTGGCCCAACCAAAAATTATGAAAATTTTATGGTAAGAAGATAGGTGAATCTAGTTTCTGGGAAAATTTATGGATCTTAATTTGGACTTCTGTAGCTCAAGATAAAAATAATTTAGTGACTATGACACAGATGGACAGCTTGAATATTCACATAAGTAGATAGTCAAAATTATGGATAATGTTACCTACAAGTGTGTTGTTTATACTAAGGATGTGGATGGAGAGGAGGAGGAGGAAAATATACAAAAAAATATATGAATGACTCGTGTATAAATTGATCACATGCCCGATTATAATCGATAAGTGTTGAATTAGAAACGATATAATGTTTTATTTGGAATATTTATTATGAAATTATGATTATTGCTATAATACAAAAATCGAACTTGTGAGTTTATATAACTAAATTTAGTGACCATTTGTTAATATTATTAAATTTCAATATTATTTTATGAATGGTAATTAATATTTATGTATGTTAATTGTTGAAAATAAGTAAATTATGTACAAAAGTTATGAAATTAAACTGAGAATTTTGAGGAACTAATGCGTGAAATGAGTACAATCTTTCAAAGAAAAAGATGAATTGACGGTAAATTACCCAAGTAAACCGAGATTCAGCATTTGTTGTGAATTCTCGTGTTTGCTTTCTGTTTAGCTCTTACGAGCTTCCGTTAACTCATATGATTTTTAGTTAACCCTTTTGGGGTTTCAGTTCACTTTGGTGAGCTTGATTAGCCTTCTAAGCTTCCGCTTAGCACTTCGTGCTTCATCCACTTCGCTTCATTTAGCACTACATGCTTCACCACCTTCGGCTTCCATTTAGCACTTGTGTGCTTCATTAGCCTCCAAAGCTTCCGCTTAGCACTTATGTGCTTCAGCTAAACTTCGGGCTTCAGATCACGAAGGACTCAATTCCGTAAGACGTTCTCTAATTTGACAAAGATTGGTAAGTGAGATATGAATTAGTATTGGTAGACTTATGGTTATTATTGATATTGATCTGAAATAAGTGTACCCATTGATATTTAAATGATTCAAGGGGTAAAGTTCTGATATGAAATAATATGAGTTTGAAATGAATTATTACCGGTATATACCTGAAATATATGGAAATAATGGTACGTGAAATATTAATATAATGAAATGAATGATAAATGTTTATAAAGAAACAACAAAAGAATGATATGTATCATGATATGTAAAAACGTAATTATCTTTAATATGTTGTTACAAGGGAAATTATGTATGTTGAGACGAGCAATAAACTCAAGTGTGATATGATGAGAAAATAAGTTTATCTATGTTGAATTTATATGAATATGTTCAAGTATGCTAACAAGTGTTGCTATTGATGCTTAGACAAGTGCCAAGCTATTGGTTAAATGGTAAAATGTTTATTTTTGTATGATGTGTTGAAAGGGTAAGCGCTCAAATGAAAATGTACTTATGCTCATAAGAGAGTGGCAAGTTTTAAGTTATGCAATATCTTATGAAATGACTTATCATGCGATTAATTGAAAAGAGTTATGTCCAAACGCACTAGCTTGTGGGTATGATGGCATGGTATGCTTATAACCGGTGTGTTATACATAAAGAATGAGTGTAGAAAGTAAAGAAATACATATGAAAATAAAGGAACTCGGAAAAGTTAAAATTTTATTAAGCTAGAGATGATATGTATAAATAATGTTGTGGATTTATTTATTTTGTGAATTGATGAATATAACTTCCTGAATATTGTGTGAACCACACGACCTAGCCACACAGCCTGTGACCCCTTACAGTCCTGAAAAAAAAAATTTTAATATTTTCGAAAAAATTTTCTGAGTTCTCGGTTAAATCCCGATATATATATTTTGGGCTTCGATGGCTCACATAAGAGACACTATGATTAAATTTGATTGATTTCAGGTATGAATGTTATGTGAAGCGAAATTTCTGTTAAATGATCTGTAAATTTTGGTAATACTCCAAATCCCTATTTCGGCGACGGATACGGGTTAAGGGTGTTACAGAAATTGTTTTAAACAATTTAAAACTGCTCAAAACAAAAAGTATCGGTACTTATCATTGAGTATCAATACCTATACATTTTTATCGATACCTTTTTTGGTATCGATATGAAAATGTCATTCTGGAATTTTTTATCAAAGTAAAAATATTGATACTTATCATTAAGTATCGATACCATGATATTTTTATCGATACCTTTTTCAGTATTGATACAAAATTGGCATTTTGACTTTGGGGTAAAAATTTGAGCAAAAGTATTAAGTATCGATACTTGTAATATGTATCGATATTTATCAAAAATTTACCGATACCCTCACTGGTATCAATATTGTTTTAAGGTTCGATGTTTTTGAAAATTATTCAAAAATTTACCTAGTATCAATACCTATAAAAAATTATCAATACCTTTAATCAAGTATCAATAAATTTCATCAAGTATCGATGTAAAGAAGGCTAATGGTTACTAAATTGATTCATTAAATGCTAATAGTATCAGTACCTATCAAAAAGTATAGATACCTGTTGTTGCAAGTGACATTAATGATTTGGTATTTTCATCCCCAGTGGCTCTATTTAATATCCCAACAACCAAAACAGTCGGAAATCAATTTGGGACTATAAATACTAGCTTCCAAAGGTTCAACAACGACAAGAGAGATCAAAAAGCTTAAGTGACATTCTATCAACCTAAAAGCTCAATTTTTCATATCTTTTGTATATGCACTTGTGAGCATTAATTTTTTTTCATTTAGCTCAAGTGTTTCTTCTTTGTCTTTGTACTTAATTGGCAAACATTCTGATCTTGTAAGGTTTATTTCTTTGTTTGCTTGTTCGTTTCTCTTTGAAAGGGTTTGTGTATTAAGATTTGTGTAGAAATCTTAAGGGAGTTGTAAGGTTAAATCTTGCCCTCAAAGGTTGATCAAGTTAGTAAATTTAGGAAAATCCTTAGTTTTGGAAAGCATAGGTAGTGGAGTAGGCAATTGGGGTCGAACCACTATAAATTTTTGTGTTCATTGTTTCATTCTTTTCTCTTTACTTCCACAAATTTTTTAAAAGGTCAATTCACCCCTCTTTTGACTAATTTGGTTGAGTTATCAAGGCAACATTTCTTCTTCAATCAAAACTACAAGGAAACCTAGGGAAACCATTTCTATCAACTCAAGCATTTGACTTCTTAATTTGATAAGTATATAAGTTTGTTTCTTATAATTTTTATGTTTTTGAGATCTCGAGAGCTTGATTTAGCTAACTCATGTGTCAATTTTTGAAATTGTTAAAGTTTATAAATAATGTCATTGATGAATGCTTGAAGTTTTATTGTTAAATTATCAGTTTGTAAGTTTAGAGGTGAAATAAGACTAATTTGTAAAGTGAAAATTGTTAATTTTGAACATAGGGACTAAAGTGTAAATATTTAAAAATTGATATGAGATTCTAAAATTATTGATAATAAAGGATTATGGAAGGATGGAATTTAAATCGGATTGAAAAAAGAAGCTTAAATGTGAAATATATAGTTATTTCAATTTTAGGGACTAAATTGAATAAAATGTAAAATTTTAAGGGGCATCTAAAAATAAAATTGAATTGATATATGCTTATAATAGGCTATTAAAAGATGTTCAGAATTGATAATTTAAAATGAAATCGGGATTTGAATAAATCAGAAGATAATTAAGAAAAAGTAGAAATTGTATATTAATCCCTAACACCTTGTTTGCTTGTTGTTTTTTCAGGTAAGTTCATATGGAACTTACTATGTTACTTTACGTTAAGTTTGAATTAGATTAAAATGTTTATTAATTAGGTTAATGATTGCTTGCACGCGTGCATGGAAAAACAAACGATTTTATAAAAAAAAATTGAAAGTGCGATTTTAACTGCAAACATACAATGTCAGTTGTAATTTTTGTAGTTTTGATGGAACACGGAGTATTCTAAGGGGTCGAACCCGAAGAAGGAGGTGATTGAGCAATTCTTAGCTATGAGCATGCAAAAGAAGGAGTCTAAAAAACTAATCGCTAAAAACTATATTGCGGCAAATCATAAAATGGGAAGTGATTAACCTAAATTATCAATTAACTACCTGAAGGGCTAAATTGTAAAGAGTGCAAAGTTATAAAATTCATGAATAACTAACAAACGATGGTCGATTGACTTCAATGTGATTCTCTAATATTTGAATTAGGGATCTAAATTATCTAAACTCCTAAAGTGATCCTGTTTTACCTTTCGGCCTCAACTTTACCAAATTAGACAAATTAGTCTTATTTATCTCTCGACCTCACCAGCTAATCCAGGACTAATGAATTGTTGCTCAATAAGATATCCTTTCTGTCTCACTTATCTAGATTTTCCCTTAGGGGCTTCAATCCTAAGTTTTTAAGTTTATTCAATTTAGTCTAATTTGTTGCAATTCAGTCGATTAACCAAAAATTAACTTACCCACATCTCCATCAACCAACCCCCTTAAGAGTTTAGTTACTCACGTTGAAAACTAAGCTAACAAACATAAAAATAACAACCATGGCATCTATTAAAGAAAAACTCAAGAAAAATATGAAAGTTAGGATTTTTAATGAAGAAAACTTAAAAGCAAAGTAAATGTGAACATCTAACAGTAAAATGAAAAGCAAGAAACATTAAAAGTAAAGACTTTAACAACTGAAACTAAAGAAAACTGAAAATACATTAAGTAAAGATGAAAATGTCATTACAAGTAAAGAAAATGGACTAAAAGTGCAATTTAACACTATCTGAAGATGAAATAAAAATAAACACTACACTAGGGATGAAGATGAAATTAAGAAACTCTAAAAAAGGAAGAAACCCTTAAGAGAAAACTCAAGAAAACTAAGGCGAAGAAAACTCAAGAAAACTAAGGCGAAAACTAAAAATAATGTGGCTTCCTCTCTCCTCATTAAATTTTGGCTGATTTAGCTGTAAATTTTGACCCAATTTGTTGACCAAAATACCCTTGAATGAGCCTTCATTGATTGGTGCTTCGGTTGGACAAAAACTACCTCTAGTGTAATTTTTTTCCCCTCACTATATGGGTGTCACGATGCCTATGGTAGGATATCGCAAAACCGTTGACAAACTTAAAATGGGGGTTTCCAAGGCATGTGGGTATTGGAACGACAGAAATGTACAAGCGTAAACAATCGCAACAAGTAATAAAGTGACAAGTAAATGTCGAGTTATCGTACCCACATAGGCTGTGAAAAAAAAAATATGAAATGTAAATCAATAACTTTGGTGATTAAAAATATTTTGATTTTGTGGAAGTGATTAAAAACTAAAATTTAACTAAGTAAAATAATAAAATTAAAATTTTAGTGCAGGATTTCAAAAGATTGTTTTAATCAAGATGACATGATTTTGTTAGATCAATTACATTCCTCAGCTTAGAATTACTAAACGCAAATTCATGTTGTTACAAATATTTTTCACGGCAACTTGGTAATTTGCTAACTACTGCTCATATGTACTTACTAAATTAATTAATCTCTTGAACATTTTTCAATGCCAATTCAAACAATTAATCAATCTTCATAAGCACATAAAATATTAAGTAAGGTAACAATGTATTTCTATATTGAAACAATTTAATCACAATAATCTTGCCAGTTATACAAGGCTAATGTACCGTTTAATACCATCACTAATTTAGCATTCAACTACCTTAGAAGATTAAACATGCACCAATTAAATACTGTGTCAATTAATTATAATTTCAATACGTTTAATAATCAATTCATTCGTTACCTTACATTTTATAATGCAAGTATAACATAAGCGTGGTATTATTTAATTGAACAACTCACCAAGGTCTATAACAACACAAACATGATTTTAATAATTCAAGTGACAGAATGCAATAAATCTAACACAAATTAATTTAAGCCATTTTAATTAGAATAAGAACAACAACGCAACAATTATTCATATTCATGATCACAACATAAATAAGAAAATTAAAGAGAAGGGAACTAGGAAGCAAATCCAGTATTTCTCTGAAGCCAAACTAGCGGGCTCCTCTTCTTCTTTGCTCGCTCTGTTGAACTGAGGCCTCCACGAATAATTTAATGATGCTATTACAAGGTGGAAGAAGGATATTTTTCAAGAGGGAAATGGGCAAGGGAAATGGACAAGAAAAAGAGAAAAACAAAGTAGAGAAAGTGAGTGAAAGAGATAGAGATGTGTGGGAATGAAGGTATGTTGCAGGGATTTAAATAGTGGTCCGATAACGGAATAGCGGCTGCTATATAGCAGTAGCGGCGCTGTGTGAAACTGCTACTAATGAAAATAGAGGTGTGAAGCACAGTCACACAGATAGCGGTGGGTCGCGGATGCAATTTAACGGGTAACGGACAATTGCGGCAATAGCGGGCCGCTATTCCCGTTATTTTTCGTTACTGTAAAATTTAAAAAAAAAATCCACCTTCTCTAAACAAAAATAAACAGAAATACAATAAGACAAAAGGGAATATATTTTGCTTACCTACAAATCAGAGAGTTTTCAATCAAAAAAAGTAAAAAGAAGTCCAAATAAACAGAAAAAAGCAATCAAAAGCAATAGAAAATATGAAATTCTCATATTTCGGTTTAGACTCTAAACTCCAAATCAAATGTCAAACAAAATCACAACACAGCTACCATTGAACCCGATAAGCAAACCCTGATCACTTGCAGTCTTGCACATTCGGAGATTCATAATTTTCAAGTAAGTAAGTACCTGAAGTTTTTTGTCTTGATTCTTGCTTGTTTTTGCCGTAAAATGCAAATATTGTTGTAAGTTACAAACAAGTCTTGAATCTGCAGTGCAAATATGTTATTTAGACTTTAGGTTAGGGATGAAGGGAGAAGGGATTAGATGACTCGAATAGGTTTGAAGATGGATGTAAAGAAAAATGATAAAGGATGCGAGAGATTTTGAATTGTTTTTTTTTTCTCTTTTTTCGTTTTTAATTTCTCCTTTCTGTTTACTTTTCAGTTTTGGCATTTGGTTTTTCTAAAGGTTAGATTTTATTATGGCAAGGTAGATTTTTTATTATTGTAAAGCATTAAATATCATTTATTAGCTCTTGCTCCTGGCATAGGCATTGATGCGTTGGATAGTGGATAGTTTAACGCATTTAAATCTTCAAAAAAATATTATTTAATGCATGGTCTAAAATTTTCTAATTAAAAATTATCGAATACATAATGATATTTTTATTTTTAAATAATTTTTTAAAATAATAAGATTTAAATTTTTAATATTAATATTTAATTCAATTTTAATATATTTAAATTTCATAATTTATTTTATTATGCTTTTAATGAAAAATTATAGCCTCCATCACTTATGACTTGTATTATAAAAGGTAAAAATTAAGACAAATTAATTCATCGTGTTTTTCTTCATCAAATTCGATAGATGACTTCAATTCAACATTAGATAAATCTCTGTTGATTTTAGTTTGCATAATATGAAAAACTTGAATTTTTAAATTTGATCCAATTTGAATTTAAATTTTATTAAGATGGAACAAAACAAACTTTTTATACCAAAAACTTTGGAACCAAGTAATAACAGGTTATGGTATTGTTGTTTTCAAAAAATAATAAATTATGGATTATGCAATAAATTTAGTTTTTCGATGTTAATGATGTTTACTTTTTTTTTGTATTATATTGTTGATAATATAAGTAATGAGTTGCTTATATTTCTAAATATAATTTTATGTTTCTTATATATAAATATAAATAAAGCATGCCACCACGTGAAGAGTTCCCGACCAAAGGATTGGAGGGTGCACCAAGTAATGATATAGGTTGGCACTTTGGAACTCCAGTGCCAAATACTAAAGGAAATGTCGTATGTAAACTTTGTGGTAAAGTTTTGAAAGGAGGAATAACACGATTTAAAGAGCATATTGCTCATAAAACCGACAATGTTGCACCATGCCCTAATGTTACTGGTATGTGATACTTTATTATTATTTTTAAATGTTATTGTAAATTTATCAATAAAGATTATATAATTGATAATAATATAAAGTGTGAATTATTTTTATTTTATTAATAGGTGTCATTAGAAAAAGTATGAAGCATATATTGAAAGAAAGCAACACAAAGAAAATAGACAAAAAGAGGAGAAAAGATGAATTTTTATCTCAATTAAGAGAAGAGGAGGAAGAGGAGGATGAACACGAGGAATTCATTGATGAGGTTTCTGCTATAAGACAAGCAACTCGAGAAAGTATCCAATCACAACACGAGTGGCATAGAAGGGAAGAATTCAGATGAAGTACTGGTGGTTGGAATAACATTTATGAAGAAGGGCGATCTTCTCATGGATCAACCAGAGAATATCATAGAGAAAGAACAAGTAAATCCATCCCAAGTGAGTCTGAGTTTACCTCAAGGGGAGCTATACCTGAATTGGTTAGAAGCAAAAGTTCAAAGCAACCAAAGGTCAATGACTCTTTTTTAAAGAGTTTTCGAAGGAAGATAAGTGAAGCGGTATCTAAATTTTTAATATATGAAAAACTTCCTTTTCAATTAGCAAGCTCTCCATGGTTGTATAACTTAATTCAATTGTCAATAGAAGTTGGACAAGTTGTAAAGCTCCCAACACCTTATGAGGTTTCAGATGTGTATTTGGAGTCAGAGTATCAACGAGTTTGTGATTGGGTAAATGGACAAAAGACTCATTGGAAAGAATTGGGTACAACTCTAATGTGTGATTGTAATATCCCGAAAATTTTTATAATAAAATATTATCCGTGATATAGTAAAATAAGGAAATAGAGTGACAAAAAGGGAAATTTTGAGTTATGTCAATATTGGGAAGTATATTATGACATATTGATTCAAGAAAGGATTAAATTGTAAAAGTGAGAAAAGTTTTGTGGCCCAAGAGTAAATACTCAAAATTTGAAGGATTAAAGTGTAAATATGAAAAGTTGAAGGACTAATAGTGCAAATATTTTAAGGGTGGAATGATCTAGAAACCAAGGAAAATTGATGAATTAGGACCAAATTGAATAGGTAAAGAATTATGAGGGACTAAATTGTAATTTTACCAAATTAAGTGATGACTCAAGAATGGAATTTTAAAAGATCACAAATGGCAAAATGGTCAATTGGAAGAGAGAGAAATCTAGAGACAATGATGATGTTGGAGATATTTTAGATAAATTAAATAAATAAATATTAGTTTATTAATACTTTAAAATTAATTTTTAAATGATATTTTATTATTTTATTATTATTTTATTTAATATATATATATATATATATATATATGTAAGGAAAGAAAGGGGAGGATGATATGATCACCTTTCTCATGCAACTAACGTGAGAAGAAGAAGAAGAAAGAAACTTTTCCTTTTCTTACAATTTAGTCCTTCCTCCAAAAATTCATTATTTTCACCTAAAAATTGAAAGAATTTCAATAGCCATCAAGAGAGAAAGATAGCAAGGAGATGATGGAGAGCAAGAATATCAAGTTGGATTCAAGAAATAGAAGCTGGAGGAGAGAGAAAAATCAAGTTAAAGATTGAAGTCAATAAGAAAAGGTAAGTACATCAAGATTTCAATATGTTTTTAAGTTTGGTATTATTAACAAAGCATGGAAATAATGTTATAGTAGAGTTTTCTTACATAAGGTCCTATGTTCTTGATATGTTAGTGAAGAGAAAATAAGAGAAAGTGATGAGAAATGGTGTGGAAAAAGAAAATAAGGGTGTTATAACATGGTAATTAATATCTTGCACTAAAATAGTTCTGGACAGCAGCAGTAGTATAACTTTGAAAAATCACCAAAAATTTTAGAAATCGAATTATAGGATGAATAAAATATGAGATTAAATCTTGTTTAGTCTAGTTTCTTATAGAAGAAACCGTGTAAGTAATGGATTTGTAAATCATGAGATATAATGAATTTTGTGATACAAGGTCAGAATGAATTCGGGTTCCCCTGTTCTGACTTTGAAAATCATAAAAAATTGGATAGAAATAATTAGGGGCTCAAATTTATATTTTTAGAATCAATATAAATAATCATGAATGTCATTTGAATTCTGTACAAGGAGATAATTAATTTTTAGTGAAGAAGGGTCGAACGCCGGACAATGAGCAGGGGTAACTTTAAAGAATAAACTGTACTTATTGACTAAACCAAAAATTCTGAAAATTTTATGGAAAGAAGATATATGAGTCTAGTTTCAGGGAAAATTAGCGGATATTAATTTGGAGCTCTATAGATCCAGATATAAATAATTTAGTGACTATGACATAAATGGACAGTTTGAATATTCATAAAAGTAAATAATAAAAATTATAGATAATGTTACTTCCAAGTGTGTTATATACATTAAGGATGTGGAATGGAGAGGAGGAGGAGGAAAATATATATGAATATTCAGCTAGCATGGCTAATTTGCATGTTTTAGGCTTAAGGACTAAATTGAATAAAAGTAAAACTTTAGAGGGCAATTTTGTAAAAATGTCAAAATGACCAAATTGAAGGGAATGAATTGTTTTATTATCTAAATTAATAAATTGAATGAAATTGTCAATTTAAGATCGAGTGAAAATTGGGAAAATGGTAAATTACCAAAATGTCCCTAAATCTTGATATTTTTGCAATTTTGCTATGTAAGTTCGTATAACTTGAATTATATTCTTAAATGCTTGAAATGTATGTTATTGATGTGAATATGATTTGAAATTTCATTGTATGAAAATTTATGAAACATTGATATATTTGATAAAAAGGGGAAGAAATCCCGGTTGAATGAAAAGAAATTTCGATGGATCTCTGAGAAGGAATTGACGGTAAAAAGGATCTAGCCCGGACGGGTGATCCTACCCTGATATAGCCCTCCCTAAGAATATGTGGAAAATGGATTTAGCCCAGACGGGTAATCCGAATTAGGGTCTGAATTTAGCTTTGGTGGTAATTCAGATCCAAGCTCATTAGAGTAATTGTCGTTGTAGGGATTTAGCTTGACCGGTAATCCTGACAATACTCTATGAGTTTATATTACAGGGGATTTAGCCTGGACTGGTAATACCACTGTAAGGATGAGGTTCGCAGGAGTGTGCTCTCTGATATGAAATGTGTAAGACCATAGTTGAAAGAAACCATGGCAATCTGATATGAAATGTGTAAGACTATGGTTGAAAGATACCATGGCAACCTGATATGAAATATGTAAGACCATGGTTGAAAGATACCATGGCAACGTGATATGAAATGAATAAGACCATGGTTGAAAGATACCATGGCAACATGACGGGAAATGAATAAGACCATGGTTGAAAGATACCAGGGCAACATGACAGAAAATGAGTAAGACCATAGTTGAAAGACACTATGGCATCATGTCAAAGATAAATAAGACCGTGGATGAGAGACGTGATGACATCTATTGAACAATTGATATTCAGGTAATATGCATCAGATGACGAATGGTTATATAAAATGGTTGTGTGAAATGTTTACAAGAACTGGTCATATGGAAATATATGTACAAAATAGTTGTATGAAATAATTATGAAGATAGATAAACGAAATAAGAATAAGTAAATGGAATATAATTTATGTTAAGTTTGATATAAACTTTATCGAATAAATATACATAAAATATATAAAATGATGGAGCATGAAATATTGATATAATGAAATAATTGATATATACTTATAAAGAAACGGTAAGAGAATGATATGTTTCATGACATGTACATATATGATTATCTTTGATATGTTGATACAAGGAAATTATCTAAGTAAAGACAATTATTAAACTCAAGTGTGACATGTCGAGAAAATAAGTATATCAATGTTGAATTTATATGAAATATGTGCAAGTATACTAACAATGATGTGGCTTGACGCTTAGACAAGTGTCAAGCTATTGATTGAATGGTAACATGTTTAATTATAAGAAGCATTGAAATAGTAAGTACTTAGATGAAAATAAAAATTAAGATTTTGAGAAATTTTTTTTATGATCTCGATTTAATTCCGGTTGGTTTTTAATGTATGTTTGGGGCTTCGAGGGCCCAATAAAGAGACGTTATGATTATTTTCAAAATATGAATAGTAAATGACTCAGAATTTTCTGAAAATGTTCAGTAAACTCTGGTAATGCCTCGTACCTATTCCGGCAATGGATACGGGTAGGGGGTGTTACAGTGATGGTTGGACCAACAGTTTGAATCAAATGTACATCATTAATTTCCTTGTTTATTGCAGTAAAGGAACCATTTTTTGGAAATCGGTAGATGTATCAAGTGTCCATAGTAGAGATGCTGAATTCTACTACAGTTTGTTAGATTCAGTTGTAGAAGAAATTGGAGAAAATTATATTGTCCAAATAGTGACTGCAGCAATGAAAGCTGCTGAAAAAAATTAATGTTGAAAAGAAAACATCTATATTGGACCTCATGTACAGCTCACTGTTTAGATTTATGCCTTGAAAATATTGAGAAAAATCCCAGTGTATCAAAAGTGTTAGATGAGGCAAAGAAAGTGACTTGTCTTATATACAATCACATTTAGACTGTTGATTTGTTGAAGAAGTATACACAAAGGAAGCAAATACTTCAACCCGCTTTTACTCGATTTGCAACTCATTTCATTCAACTTGAAGAGATAACAACACAAAAGCAAGGTCTGAGAGAAATTTTTAATTCAAAGGTCAATATTTTATAATTAGTTAATATAATTACTTAAATATAGCAATCTTTAATGATTTTATTAGTTCCAAATAATTTAAATTATATTATTTTAAAATTTTTCTTATGAATATATAGGAATTTAAAGAATCAAAATGGGGACAGCAAAAGTCAAGGCCTGCTTATGAAGCCAAAAAAATTGTTTTGGGAAAAGATTTTTGGAAAAAAGCCAATGACCTCATAAAAGTTTACGAGCCCCTAGTAAAAGTATTAAGACTTGTGGATAGTGATGAAAAACCAACAATGGGATTTATTTATGAGGCTGTTGACAGAGCTAAACGAGCAATTCAACAAGATTGTCGATATTTCACCGAGTACGATAAAATTATTGACAATAGATGGAATTTTATGCATTCCGACTTGCATTCAGCTGGTAAGATAAAATGTTTCATATGATTAAGAACTATTTTTATATTTTATTATTTTAAGCTTTAGATTATTATTATTTGATGATATTCTTATAAATTATACTTAGGTTATTTTCTCAATCCTCAATTTTAATTTGGGGTGGAGCATTCTGAGAATGTACTAATAGAAACATTAAAAGATACACGATCAGTAATTGAAAGATTAGAACCTTCTCTTGATAATCAAGTCAGAATGGCTAATCAGGTTAGATTCAAGTACTATTATTTGTAACTTAGTTACATAATTTGAAATAGAAATTTTTTTATTTTTACTCTATTTTTTATTTATGCAGTTGTTACTATTTAGAGATAAATATGAGACATTCGGTACTCCACAAGCACAAAGAGCTTGGAAGCAAATGAATTCGGGTAAACAATTAATTAAATTATTTAATTTAATTTATATTATTTAGTTATATTGTACATTTTGAAGTTATTTTAAAATTTAAATAATATTATGCAGCTAAATGGTGGATAATATACGGCACATGTGTTCCCGAATTATAAAAATTAGCAATTAAAGTGCTTAGTCAAACAACTTTAGCATCAAATTGCAAACAAAATTGGAGCACATTTAGTTATATTCACACCAAGGCAAGAAATAGGTTAAAGTATAAAAAACTTTAGAAACTAGTGTTTACCTATTATAATATGAGGCTTCAGATAAGGCATCAAAAAAGAATCAGCAATGATGATATAAACGCTAGTTTTAATCCTATCAGCCTTGATCATATCTTTGAAGATGTTGATCCACTATCAGAATGGCTTCATGAGAAAGAGAATCCACTATTAGATGGTGAAAATATCGATGTGTTGCCTGTGGATACCTCTGATGATGAAATAGATGTTGATCAATCTCAACAACAAAATTTGTCTCATTCAAGTTCTAGTTCAACGCCCAGTCAAAATGGCGATGGACCCGATGGTGTTGGTTTAAGTCCCATTGATAAGGATGATGGATATAGTGGTGATAGAGGTGAAATTAAGTCTTCTAGTCAGTATGGAGGAGAATATGGGGTTGGTACCGCTAGTGTACATTTCCATGATAGATTAGAGTTTGATGGAAATATGTTTCCTGAACCTAGGAGAGATAGAAGTGAACCTAGAGCTCCATAAAAAAGAAAAGGTAAGAAGCATACTTCTATAGGCTCTTCATCTGGTAGGAGATCGAGTTCTAGTAACCTTGGGTATAGTGATTCATCTACTAGCATACCTTCATATTTTCAACCTTCACATGGTTATCCACAACCATATGGTTCTTATCCACCATTTCCTAATTATGGTGTGCCATACCAGCCTCAAATGCATCCTCCACCACCAATGTATCACCCACCTCCATCTCTCATGTATCTGCCTCCTCAAATATGTCCTCCATATCAATTATATGAAAACCAAGGTGAAAATATTTATTTTTTTGGATATATTTTTAGACAAAGGCCAAGAGAATTAAGTCAAGAACGCTCTCAAAGTGAAGGTGAAAGATCTGATCCTCCTCATCATTCCACTAATTGGTGAAAACTAAATCCTACCACTGGTTCACTACCATTATTTGTAAGGTATGTTTTTTTTAAAGAAAACTTTTGTTAATGTTCTTAATTTTGATGATATTAAAACATTTAAAATATATCTTTATATAAATGAATGAAGTATATTTTATGAAAAGATAATTAAGAATCGAAGCATGTTAAACTATATATGAAAGTAGAATGAGAGTGAGAATAAGTGGTAGGAAATAGGAATAATTAATAAGAATCTATACATTTATCTTTTCTTTTTTTTTCCTTTGCAGCCTAGAATGTTTATATCTTCACCATTTTCAAAGTCACAAGAAATATTAAAGACATCTCTTAGGTATGAATTTTCAATTATTTTATCTATAAAACTTTCAAACTTATTAAATATGATAAATGTTTAATATTTCCTATTTTTTACTTTGTTATTAGTCAATATAACATTCTCGAAAATCCGTAAATAAATATAAGAATAATTAATGATTATAAAAGTTGTGTTCTCATATCATATTAATAAAAGTTCATAAGTGTTAGAAAACACTCTAAAAATCATTAAAAGTGACTTTTTATAATTATAATTATAATTATAATTATTATGTTTTAAAATAAGTTGTGTGAATTTTAAAAATTCACGACATCATGATACTGTAGTGACCACAATAGCATCCATTATGTCCGTAACCGCGATAAACGCAACGCTACCGAAAACGTGACCGCAACCGCAATTTAAATCCCTGGTATGTTGAATGAAGTAGCAAAAGTGGGTATTTATAGGTAGAAGTGGCTGTTAAAAATAGAAAATAATTAGCAGCCATACACTCCCCTTGGCTGGCCACACATGGAGTAAATTTTGAATGTTTCAAACTTTGCTAAATTTAGCTAGGGTAAATCTTTAAAAGCACAAAAAGTGGAGGGGTTTGAATGGAGTTTAGGGAAACTTTGAGGGTTGTTTTGAATGGAGTTTAGGGAAACTTTGAGGGTTGTTCTGCAAGCATAAAAATTATAAAAAATCAACTGATTGGGTTAGCTTATTGGGCGGTTTTGGGCTGCCAATTTGCTTGGTGGATCAGTCTTCTCTTCTTAGCATACTAGGTCACTTTCTCCTTCAGACTTTGTAATAATTTTTAACCCAATTAACTGTGGATAAAAATTAAATATAAAGTATATAAAATAATCATAATTTGGACTGTCCTTGGCTAAAAAAAATATTCAGCATTGCTCTTGGTTCAGTCGAAGCAAAAATTTCTCCAACGGTTCAAGTCTTTCGAGGTATCTGTTGAACTAGTTTTCACCTTTTGTGCAAAACTGTTGAAAATAAACTAAATTTGTGAAATTTTATTATAAAAAAATTAAAATTCAATATGTTAATAATTTAAGTTCAAATTAATTATTTTATAATTAAAGTGTAAATTTTGACAAAATTTACTACGAAACTACATGAATTAGAGCTTTAAAGGTGCTGAAAAATCTATATATTTTTGTGTTTCCACACCCCCAAACTTAATTCATTGCTCGTCCCGAGTAATGCACAAATTAAAAAGAGGAAGTGCTTGAGATCATCATTGAAAAATGCCTTTAGAATACATCTCCCCCACAATTATGAGTTTAGTTATGCTCAAAAACAAGAATTTTGCAATTATGCAACTCAAGTATACATATGGTTCGAATTATTCTCAATTGTTATCATGGTAGCAAGAATAGACTAAATGTTTTCTTAATAAAGACATTCTAACTCTTATCACTTAATTTTTATTCCCTTACTTGAGACTAAATTGCAATCACTGAGTTTAACTTATGTATTCATATGTTGACCTTAGCAATTTTCTTTACTAATGTAGGCAGCATCGAAATTTGAATTGAAAGGTCTTTTAAATAGGTCGTAATGTGACTAGGCTAGAGGTAGGTAAAAGATAGATAAATTTAAGGTAAAAACCCTAAACTCATCTTGTATCGGACCTTCGGAATAAGTACCTTTAATACACCAACTCATTTTGCTTTCACATGCTATTTTGTACATATGCTCTTTCTTCTTTTTCTTCTCATTTTTTTCAATACGAGCATTTTATTATGATAAGTCGTAATTTATACATGTTTTTATCCCATGCTTAGCACATTTTTGGATGAATTATCATTAGATTTGTGAAATTCCATGCTCCTAATCCTTTAATTTCATGTTTTATACTTAGGTGAACATAGAAGAGTAAAAAGAGTGAGAAACGGGCCAAAAATGGAGAAAATGGGTCAACGTGGGAAATCAACACGGCCTGGACTTCCCCACACGGGTAGACCACACACCCGTGTCTATTTAGCAGACTCTAACATGGCCTAAGCCACACCACACGTACATGTCACACGGGCGTGTCCCTGTTAGGCCCAAGCCTAGTTCTATTTGGAAAAAGCCACTTTTGAGGGTTTAGAAGCATCTTAAAGCCTATATAAACACCCAAGGGGGCACCTAGAGAAAACACACAGAGTAGGAGGCAAGGAATTACTCGAAGAAAACACACGGAGTAGGAGGCAAGGAATTACTCGAAGAAAGCCGATTGATCTATCTTAGAAGCCGAATTCTCCTTCAAGACTGAAGATCTCCTTTCAATTTCCTCCAGGGGTTTTTGGGATTCTTTATGTTTTGTTATTATTATTCTTCTGAGATGTTTTCTATTAGACATATGAATTAAATCCCCTAAAAATACCTAAGGGGAATGAAACCTAAGACAGGTTTTGTTACTATTTTCTGAATTATATGATAAATACTTGATTTGTTCTTAATTATGTGTTATTAATTCTTGCTTTAATATTCCAGGATATTGATTCAAGTATTGATGTGCTTATTCAGAGGAGCAAAGTCACTGTCTAAGAGTAGATCTAGCATAATTAAGCGGAGTTGATTGCACCCCTAGACATAGGGCGACATAAATTTGCCGGATTTGGGTCAAACCTAATAAGAGACTCTATAGATCGAGTTAATGCAACACTAGGGGTTTTAATTAGAAAGAGATTTCAAGTAATCAACCTAGGGTTAGACGTTGTTAGTCTCGAGAGGGATAATAATATACATTAGGGATTTCTACAGATCGAGTCAAGTGAATAAATCATCTAATTTAGAGTCAAACACCAAGTAAAGTCTAGGTGGATTCTTCCTTGGTTATTGTCTAAATCAATCAGTTTTTCCAAAAGTATTTTCCCAATTTACTTCCTGTGCGTTTTTAGTTTAGTTAATTAGTTTAGATAAAGGAAATCCCCTTATTTTTAGGCTAGATAATAAAAAGAAGGTTAATACTAGTACTTTTAGTTCCTGTGGGTTCGACATTCTGGTCTTGCTATAAGCTATACTACTGTTCGATAGGTGCGCTTGCCTTTATCGTGATAATAATTAGTCTTCAAATACGATCAATCATAATTATAAAACTTATCACGCACATCATATTATATTTACTATAATTTTTTTGAGCATTTGATGCTTCTTTTCAACTCCCCCAAACTTATTTTCAAAGAATATTCTGGATAGACTAAGTTTAGTGTTTGAGACAATTTAAATATAATTATGAGAGAAGTGATGGCTAAATATTGTAAAGGTTCAAATAAAATTAGGCCATATAGTCTTAAAGTTGGGTTTCAAGGGATAAATATTTATTAAAGTTAGCTTGAAAGGCTCAAACGGTCCAAACAAAAGTTTGCCTAAGTCATTTTTAAAATTCAATAAATTACTAAGTCAATTCTAGAGACTTGAACTTTCATGCATGTCTAGCTCTCCTAAAGAATTAAAAAATTTTATGGTATGATTTGTAAACTTTATTAAGAGTAACATTATGTCATAAGTCAACTATCATAGCAATTATTAAAATAATAGAACTTTATTTATACTCAGAAGTTAGCATAATTGACAAAAATTCAAATTTTGAACAAAATATAACTTAATCATAATTATAAGAATAATGTATCTTGAAAAAAAATTTCAATTTTTGGACCTCCTACTTAAGATGTACAATATCCCCATTGTTAAAAACAATAGCGAGAATGGAAATATAGAAGTCAATAGATATTGTACACCAGGTAGGACCCGAGTAAAAGGAGGTGAGTCAAGTGTGACTGCTTAAATACCAAGCTTTTCCAAGGCAAATCCAATCCTAGGCATGTACATCTCTATTGATACACTTCTTATTTTGTAATTTGTTTACTTTTATTGACTATTTTCACCTCTTATTTTATTATGTGAGAAATAAAAATCCTAATAGAACCTAATCCTAAAACTTTAAATATCCTAAGAAAGAAATAAAATAAAGTAAAGATCTTCCATTTTTATTTATTTGTAAGTCCCTCAAAATCCGATTCATCTTTTGCTTCATTGTCTTTGATTTTGCATGAATCACTTAGTTCCCTTTTCAATGTTGGACTCCATGGTTCAAATATAAAATAAGGAAACTCAGGCACAAAAATAAACGGGTCATGAAATATTTTCGTAAAACTGCTTCTCATTGAGTCATCTCGTATTTTTTTAATATCTCTAATAAACTTGTTGTTGCCACTGCATATGTTGCATTAGGTCCATCAACTTTGATAGCTCATCACGAAGATTTGGTCAAGGCGAATGAGTTCTAAACGTTGGGGTCGCCATGTTAGGTTCGGTCATTGGTTCAATTGGTTTTGCCTTATCAGGGATTTCAGCTGACTGCATTGGTTCGATCTCTATGGGATCTTCTTCTTCTTCTTCGGGATCCTTGCTCGATTCAACTTGTTGTTATAGAACAGAACCTCCAGCTACTCGGCAGAGGTCCCAATCTGTGATTGTGCCTTGGCTATAACCTGTTTTCTTTATGTTTGCAAGAATTTTAACTTCCAAGTACAAAATTGTTATTGTAAAGGGAAAGTATGCTGGGCCAGAACGATTAACGGCACGATTCTGAATTTCTCTCAGAATGATTTTTCCCACATCAATGGTGTTTGATGCTAAAATCAAGTATAACAAGACCATTTGCTCTAATGAAATTGTGGTCCCATGTGAAATAGGCATAAGGCTGAACCGAATGAAATAGAACCATACCTTCGCTAGTGGTGTCAAATATTCTCTGCGACAAGTGTGAGTCCCATGCTTTGACACAATCCACTTAGAACCTAAAACTATAAGTTCCTTAAGAATTTCTTGCAATTTTTTAGCCTCAATATTTTTCATTAAGGAAGAATATTCCTTGTCTTCAAAATCAGGTAAATCAAAAAATTCATTAATAGTACTTGAATTTATTGGTACGTTGATTCCTCAGATTGAGACTTCTGTTAATTCGCTTGAGGTCAAATTTGCATAAAATTCATGAACTAACTGTTCATCTGCACTTGGTCTTTTCTCACAAAACACTTTCCAATTTAAAGCTTCAACAACTTGTCGAATGCTTGCCATGAAATTAGCATAGTTGTTTTCTTTCAGTGTAAAGCCTTTTTTTGGAAGCATTTGTTGATTTTTGAAAATACTGTTGTATCTCGCTTTGGCTTCTTCACAGTGGAATTTGTTTTGTGATTCTTCAACTTGACAGAGGCACAAGTTCTTTTGCAAGGCATGATTTAACCTGAAAATAAGATGGAACAAATATTTTCTGAAAAATTCAATTAGTATAAAATATTAATAATTCAATAAATTGAAAAATTAAATAATTAAATAGAATTGAAATTTAGGAAAAAAATTTCTTACCATCTTTGTATAAAAATTAATAACTCAAAAATAAAATTAATATGATGCTAATAGAGTTGGTTTAGGGTTGGTTGGAAGGTAATTGCTTGGTAGCTAGTTGTGATTGAGGTGTGGTGTTAAGGAGACAAGGGGTGTGCAGCTAGCAAGTGGAAACATCAATGTGCGATGGCTAGGGGTGTGAGCAGTAATGGCTTGCGGAATTAGCAATAGCAGCGCATGAGAAGGGGCTAGTGCGCAGGTCTCCAGGCGTGCGAGCGGTGCAGAAGCAGCTAGGTGATTCAGCTGCTGATAGGCACTGGGGGCAGTTGCCGATGCTGCTGTTGACAGCTTGGAGATGCGGCACTTGAAATGTGGAGCTGCTACTAGGGGTATGTGATGCTAGGAGATTTGGAGGGTGAAAGATGCTAGATTTGATGTAAAAGAAAGAGTATGTGAGTGTAGTATTTAAAGTGTGAGCATGGGAGAGTTCAACTTGAATTCTTAGAACAAATTAATAATAAAATATCCTAAGTCCTAATGTCATATAAAATTAATAACAATTAATAAAAAATATAATATATATTAATGTATTATTTTTATTACTTTATTTATTGAAATAAAATCTCTTAACTAAAATATGATAAAATTTAAACCAATTCTAATTCTATACAAAGTTGATAATAATTAATATACATTATAATAAATATAATTATATATTAGTTACTATCATCTTATTTATTAAAAATTAAATTAAAAACTTCTATTTTAGCTGCCTTTAAATATATTTACAAAAGAGACAACTAATTTTAATATTTATAGAAAGAACAATCAATTAAAATTCAATTAAGTACCTAAACTTAAAGAAAATTTAAAAATTGAGTTGCAATTAAAACTTAGATCAAAATTAACCCTTTTATTTGAAAAACTAAAAATTTATTTTGCCATTTAGGGAATAATTTCTCGAAAGATTATGTTAAAATCAATTCCCAAGAAATATTGGAGGGGTCACAAGCGGTTCCGCTTAAGTTCCAATCTCCTACACATAATTTATTTTAACATACTAATCCAGAAAATATACCTTAAGTCATTTATTTAAAAGAAAACAAGAAAAATTAAGTATCCGATAAAATGAACGAGACTTTATCCTGTTCAATTTTATCCCCAAAGTAATGTTTTAAGCGTTGAGCATTAACTTGAAAATTATCTCCCGTACCTTGAAGTTAGAAAACTCCATATGGAAAAACTTGGTGAATAGTAAATGGATCAGACCAACATGATTTTAACTTACTTGGAAAAAACCTTAATCTGAATTGAACAATAAAACTTGTTGACTTGCTTCAAATTCTCAAACTCGGATGTGCTTATAATGCCATCTCTTTAATCTCTCATTGAATAACTGGCATTTTCATATGAGAAAGTGCGAAATTCTTCTAACTCGTTAAGTTGAAGTATTAGTTTCTCTTTGGCAAGCTTGGGATCCAAATTGAGCTGTTGGAGATCCCAGTAAGCTTTATGTTCTGACTTCAAAGGCAAATGTGAGGTTTTCCCAAAAACCAACCGATGAGGAGAAATCCCTAAATGTGTCTTTTATGCTATCCTGTAGGCCTATAAAGCATCATCTAGTCTTTTGGACCAGTCTCGTCGATTTGGACAAACTACCTTCTTGAGTATGCCTTTTATCTCTTTGTTTGCCAGTTCAGCTTGTCCATTCATCTACAGATGATAAGCTGTAGCAACTTTGTGCTTCACTCTGTGTTTATTGAGCAACCATTTCAACCATTTGTTCTCAAAATGGGACTCCTCATCACTAATGATAGCCTTAGGAGTTTCAAACCTTATGAACACATGCTTCTGCAAAAATTTAATCAGGCCCTTGGCATCTTTTGTCAGATATGTCTCGACCTCAACCTACTTAGATACATAATCTACTGCTGCCAATATGTACTTGTGACCAAAAGACAGAGGGAATGGACCAAGGAAGTCAATACCCCAAACATCGAATAATTCAACCACAATGATGTTTGTTCGGGGCATCTCATTTCTATTAGTGATGTTTCCGACGCTCTAGCATCTTATAACTCTTTACGTAGGCGTACGCATCTTTGAATAGCGTTGGCCAAAAGAATTAGCAAGACTTTGGCAATAGTACGTGTGCCTCTAAAGTGTCCCCCACTCGAAGTTGTGCAAAAATGATATAAAATCTTATGTACCTTATTTTCTTCCACACATCTCCTGATCATTTGACCTGTGCACTTTTTTAATAAGTATGGCTCTTCCCAGAAATAATACTTCATATCATGAAGAAACTTTTTCTTTTTGATATGTCTTATCAATCGGCATCAAACCACAAGCTAAATAGTTAGCAAAATTAGCAAACTAAGGGGTATTATAGACATGATTTACCTTAAGTATGTGCTCGTTTGGAAATGTCTCCTGAATGGGTATAAGTGGATAATTTCCTTTTCGCAGCTCTAATTTGGATAAGTGATCTACTACTTGATTTTTTACCCTTTTTCGATCTTGAATTTCTAGATCGAACTCTTAGAGTAGAAGTACCCATCGGATCAATCTCGGCTTGGCATTTTTTTGACAAATAAATATGTAATTGCCAAATGATCCGTATAAACAGTTACTTTGGTACCTACAAGATAAGATCAAAACTTTTTAAAAGTAAATACAATAGCAAGTAACTCTTTCTCTGTTACCGTATAATTCAATTGAGATCCCATCAGAGTCTGACTTGCATAGTAGATGCGATGAAGAACTTTGTTCCTTCGTTGGCCCATCACAGCTCCTATTGCAAAGTCACTTGCATCACACATCAATTCAAATGGCAAATCTCAATCCGGTGTGAGGACAATGGGTGCTGAAACTAACCGATTCTTCAGATCATTAAATGCTTTCAAACATTCTTTATCAAAGTTAAATATCGTGTTCCTTTCCAATAATTTGCCTAAGGGTTTAGCAATTTTAGAGAAGTCCTTGATAAATCTTCTATAGAATCCGGCATGTCCCAAAAAACTCCTAACACCCTGTACAGATGTTAGATGTGGGAGTTTCTCGATAACATATATCTTTGCTTTATCTACCTAAACTCCATGTCTCGTTATTCGGTGCCCCAGAATAATACCTTCTCGTACCACGAAATGGCACTTTTCCCAGTTGAGTATGAGGTTTGTTTCTTTGCACCGCCTTAGTACTTAGGCTAGATTGGCTAAGCAATCATCATAAGTGTCTCCAAACACTAAAAAATAGGCCATAAACACTTCCAAATACGTCTCAATCATGTCAGTAAAAATAGCCATCATATATCTTTGAAATGTAGTAGGTGCATTACATAAACCAAATGACATGCGTCTAAATGCAAATGTACTGTACGGGCATGAGAATGTTGTTTTGTGTTGATCCTCCTGTGCTACTGTGATCTGATTGTACCTTGAGTATCCATCGAGAAAACAACAATAGTCTCGTCGCACGAGTCTATCCAACATCTGGTCCAAGAACGACAAAGGAAAATGATATTTCATAGTCACCTTGTTCAACTTCATGTAATCTATGCAAATTCTCCATCCCGTAACCATTCTGGTCGGAATTAATTCATTTCTTTTGTTTTCAATGATCGGGACTAAATAGGTAAAACGTTGAAGTATGCTTGGTTTTATTGTGAATTTTTGAAATTTAAGGGCTGTACCAAGATGGTTTAAAACTCGATTACATGGATATAGAATTTAATTGTGGAAATAAACTTGTTTCGGTTTAAGGATTAAATTGTATAATGTGTAAAAGTTTGAGGCAAATGTGTAAAAATTGTAAATAGGAAATTATATGTATTAAATTGAATAGAATGTGAAATTGAGGCTAATAATTGAAATAAATTATATTATAGATCAGGATCAAGTTGATAATCGTGGAAAAGGGAATATTGCTTATTAGTCTCTGAACTTTGGTTGTTTCTGCAGTTTAACACTAGTAAGTTTGTAGTCTGAAACTTAGTCTTTTTATTAATAATTTATTTAATTGATAATTAGATGTTTCCTAAATACTGGATATACAATCTTATGTTCATATTGGAAAGATAATATTAATTAATGAATAAGGAAATTGTGAAAATGAATAACTATTTATTCGTCGATTTATCCGTCTAGCGCTGGGCGCAAATATCGTTGGTAAATCCAACTAGAGCTGGAATTACTATTTATTCGTTGGTTAATCCGACTTGTGCTGGGCGTAACTTCCTTCAGTTTATCTGACTAGTACTGGGTACACATTTTTCGGTTCATCTGACTAGCACTGCAAACTCTTTCGCAGTTTATCCGTTAGACACTAGGTGTCGTGTATCAATTGGATTATACAACAAGGTTATATGAACCATTGAAAAGGTTGGTTATAGGTATTACTAAGGAAGAATTATATTTACTTATGTGTATATATATGTATTCATTAGGAGATATGATTTATTTCTTGAATTGGATTGTTAAAGTTGTCAATTAAATTCAAATGCTTTAGATATATTTATGGTTATTTGAATAAGTGAAACTTACTTAATGTGGATTGGTTTCCATGTTTACAGGTAGGTAAATAGTAGACTCAGACTCAACATCCTACAAAAATCCTGTACTCAATGTCGTTGATGTTCTCTTTTGTGTTTTTGGCATGTACTTGGGGGTATTAGTTGACTAAAATCTTTTGATTATAGATAGTTTGTATAGGACGTTTTGTAGTGGTATCTTGTGAATATGTTAATGGAGTTTTGGTATATATATATTTTGAAGTTTGTATTTGGTTTGGTGAACCATAACACTTCACTAAGTTATGTCATTTTGGTACGTTAAAATGCTTGTAAATGAAATACTCTTGGTATGTTGATGATAGTTTGGAAATGAGGCAATATTGGCATGTTTTGATAGTTGAAGTTTTAGTCCAATTGTGGTGCCTCTGAATGACATATTGGTTAGGTGATTTAGATTGTTTGAAATGGCATGTTTAAGTATGTTTGGATGATATTCGAACCCCTTGAAGATGTGCCCAAATTGTATGAATGGTTAGGTAGGATTTGGTTTTGGAATAGCTTGATTTTAAGTAAATTTTGAGTTCACACGGGCTGTCACACGGCTATGTGAGGCACACGGCCTAGTGACACAGGCGTGTGTCATCTGAGGATTTTCTTAAAGTTCAAGTCAGTGAGTTACACTGCCTTGGCACACGAGCGTGTGACACGGCTGTGTGACCCTACTCAGTGAGCTATACGGGTGAGGATATAAACTGAGACATGACCGTGTGTCTCTTATTCGGAAGTTACACGACCTGGGGCTATGTCACACGGCTGTGTGACCCATTTTTTGTAATTTTTGTATCTTTTTCTTAAACTTTCTGTTTTGTTTCAATTTAGTCCCGAACTGCTTCTATGATATTTTTAGGGCCTCAAAGGCTCGATCCAGGGAAAAAGTGCATGTGATTGGATGGATTATGATATGTTTAATCTATTTGAATAATATAATGTTAAATGTTTTAGATTGTACGATAATGCTTCGTAACCTTAATCTGGCAATGGAAACAGGTTAGGGGTGTTACACTACTCCTTTTGTAATCATTTGAATTCAACATGGTGAATTATCTTCTCATTTACCTGTGGTTTTTTTTCTCAAAAGGGTTTCCACGTAAAAATCTGTGTGTTCTTTATTTTTCTTTCTCTTTTCTTTGCGATACATTGTCATTATTGACGTACTATTTTTCACAATTAAATATGAAATTGTTCCTACATTTCCATAACAACTTGTAGAGAATTGCAAATTGGGTTGGCCAATTTCTACCATTCTCCAACAACACTGCATGGGATTCCAAATTGTTGGAAAGCTACAAATGCAAATCTGATGAGAAGAAAGAATTATATACCAAAATAGGAACCATCGGCTTCCACACTTTCTTTGAAAAACCACAATCCCGAAGGGGGTGCAAACTAGTCTCTAAAGGTTGCCCACATCAAACACAATGACCTTCATCATACATATGACGGCGAACCTGATCCCCATTAATCAGAATCCTATCATGCCACACTAACCCTTCTTCATCTTGAATGGTAATTGCGTTGAGTTGCTCCCTTGGGGTTAGATTTAGTGTTGTTTGGCAGGCTACCTTGTGGTCATTCGAAAATCAATTTGGTGAGCTGTCCAATCTGAGTTTCGAGCCCCTAGATTGATGCTTGTTGATTATTGAATGTCGTCTCAGTATTTTGAAAATGAGTCTCTGACACTGAGATGAATTTGGTTAGCATCTCTTCAAGGTTCGGCTTTTTCTCCTGCTGGTATGGTGGTTGCTGAAATCCTAGAAGGGGTGATGGTTTCTGATTTCCTTGGCCTCCCCATTAAAAATTTGGGTGATTCATCCGCTATAAGGATTGTTTTGAGATCGAGGACAATTACCCATGCAATTTAACTGCTCGTTCTCCATATTGTGGCCATAAGGTGGGTATTCTGAATTGCTCGATCCACCTCCATTTGCTTCGCACTACATTACTGTGTGAACCTGTGAAGAACTAAGAAAACCATCAATTTTTTTATTCAAGAGTTCTACCTCATTGGAGAGCATGGTGACCGAATCAACGTTATAAACACCAGCTGTTTTTGTTGCCTTTATCCTCATGACTTGCCATTGATAGTTATTCAGTAACATCTCCTCTATAAATTCATAGGCATCTTCAGGTGTTTTATTATTGATGGTTCTACCAGCAGCTATGTCAACCGTTTGTCAAGTTGAAGGATTCAGGCCATTACGAAAAGTTTGAACCTGTAGCCAGAGTGGTAACCCATGGTAAGGGCATCTTCGTAAAAGGTCATTATATCTCTCCCATGCATCATAAAGTATTTCTAAATCCAACTGTGTAAGAAATATCATTACGTAATTTAGCTGTTTTAGCCGGCAGAAAATATTTTAGTAAAAACTTTTTGGTCATTTGTTCCCAAGTAGTGATTGACCCCTGTGGTAACGAATTCAACCACTGTTTAGTTTTGTTTCTCAAAGAAAAAAGGAATAACCGAAGGCGGATGGCGTCATCAGAAACACCATTACTTTTAAATGTATCGCATAGTTATAAAAAGTTTGCTAAGTGAGTGTTAGGATCTTTGTCCTGCAAACCATCAAACTGAACAAATTGTTGTATCATTTGAATTGTGTTAGGTTTCAGTTCAAAAGTATTTGCAGCTACAACAGGTCTAACTATGCTCAATTCAGTTCCTGTTAAAGAAGGTTTAGCATAGTCATATATAGTGTGCAGAACAGGATTTGGTTAACAGCAATCGCAGGAGGTAGCGGATTTTCTTGGTTTTCAGTCATCTCCTCGGTAGTGGTTAAAGTATCTTCCTCTTGCTCTTCTGTGTAACGTAAGCTTCGCCTTATTTCTCTTCGATTTCTACAAACTGTGCGATCGATATCACTATCAAACAGTAATGGTCCTGATGGGTTTCTCCTGGTCATAAACTAGAAAAACCTGTCAGAAGAAAATAAATGAAGAGTTAGAAAAGAAAATAAAAATTTAAATTGCAATAGAAGTAAAATGGCTAAAGTAATAAAAATTGAGTGTTCCTAATATCTTAGCTCCCCGGCAACGGCGCCAAAAACTTGATACGTGATATTCGTGACAGGTTTTAAATATTTATAATGAATCGTTCTTGAAACTAACTATTATCACGATGAAGGCAAGTGTACCTATCGAACAGTAGTATAGCTTTAGTAAGATCGGATTATCGAATCTAAAAGAACTAAAAGTACTAGTATCAACTTTCTTTTTATTATCTAGCCTAAAAAAAATAAAAGGGTTTTGTTTATCTAACTAATTAATTAAACTAAGAAATCACAGAAAAGAAATTTGGGGAAAACACTTTTTGGAAAACTCAATTGATTGAGACAATACCTAAGGAAAAATCCACCTAGACTTCACTTGTTATTTGACTCTGAATCGGACGATTTATTCATTCAACTTGCTTCGTAGAGATCCCTAAGTTATATTATTATCTCACTCGAGACTAACAATGTCTAACCCTAAATTGAACAATTGAAATCTCTTTATAATTAACGCCCTAGGGTTGTATTAACTCGATCTATGGATCTATGGATCTCCTTATTAGGTTTCACCCTAATCCGAAAAAATCTTGTCACCCTATCTCTAGGCGCGCAATCAACTCCGCTTAATTATGACAAAATTACTCTTAGACACGGTCTATCCTCCTCTGAATAAGAGCTTAACTTGAATCAATATCCTGAAATATCAAAACAAGAATTAAGAACACATAATTAAGAACAAGTCAAATATTTATCATACAATTCAGATAATGATAACAAGATCCGTCTTAGGTTTCATTCCCCTTAGGTATTTCGGGGTTTTAGTTCATACTAATGAAAGAAAACATCTCAAAAGAATAAAAATAACAAAACATAAGAAAACCCAAAACTCCTGAGGGAATTTGAAGGGAGATCTTTAGTCCTGATGGTGAATCCGGCTTCTGAGATGGATCGATCGACTTTCCTTGAGCAATTCATTGCTTCCTCCAATACGTCCCCCATCTAAGTACCTCCTCAGGTGTTTAAATAGGCTTTGGAATGCCTAAGACCCTTAAAATTGACTTTTTCCGAATTTGACTAAACTTGGGCTCGGCAGGGACACGCCCGTGTGTGATCTACCCGTGTAAATTGTGCTTTGACCTATCTAAAGGGACATGGTCGTATGACACGCCTGTGTGAGGAAGTCCAGGCCGTGTTGTTTTCTCATGTAGGTCCATTTTCTCCATTTTCGACCCGTTTCTCGCTCTTTTTATTCTCCTATGCTCACCTAAGTATAAAACATGAAATTAAAGGATTAGGAACATCGAATTCACCAATTCTAAGGAGAAACCATCCATAAATGTGTTAAGCATGGGGTAAAAATATGTAAAAATTACGGTTTATCGGTGCCATGCTAAAAACTGCCTTATGGACTTCTTCCTCAGACACATCTCTTAATAAAACCTCTCGGTTAACAAAGGAGATTGGAGGAAACATACTGTAACAAGGAAAAGAACCTGTAGTCCTAGAGCCAACTGTATAATGATCCTAAAAAAATTCCACAGCATGTTGCTGTATCCTGCCATTCTCAAAGCACCAACCATCTTCACTAATAATTAACCCTTCAATTCTATTGGTTTTCCTTGTAGCTCTCGTATGACTACGAAAATACTTGGTGTTCTGTTACCATTTTTCAACCAAACTGATCAATATTTCTGGAACCAAAGTAGTTTTCCATGTTTAAGAACAACATCAATTTCCTTCCGAATCTCAACTTTTCTAGAACTCAAATGTGTAGAAGTTCGAAATTCTAAAATTCTCTGAACACAGTTCAGCTCCATAATAAGTTCCTTCTTCTTAACAAGAATATTCCCATAAACTTTTTTACTCTAGACTTGTAACACAGACTTCAAATTCTCCAAACTTGAAAATACCTCAAGATTCAGATTCTAATTTTTCTAAATAAGGTCCCTGAATTCCGTATGGAGTAGCCAGATAGCTAAAAAATGGAAGGGTCATTGGTTACTGTTGGAAAATTTTAGGCTAGACGCAATCAAAATTGGTCAATAATCTGATTTTAATCTGTGCAAATGTCTAACGGAATAGTTCAAGGTAGCTATCTCCCACATGGAATTATAGATAGCACGATTAAGTTTTTGAAAAAGCATGCCCTTGTTCCAAGTAATCAGTGGACCTGAAAAACACATATCTCGGAGACTAAACTTATAGATAAAGTTCTTAAACAACTCACAACCGAGGCCCTTCTACTTGCCCCCATTGTCTCTCCGAACCATCTAATATGGAATTAAAATCACCTACTAGAATCCATGCTTCACAAACATAATAAGAAAAATCATAAAAAAACTTTCCATAATTCAAGCCTTTTTTAAAGGCTCGCACAAACTGCAGAACAAAGGAAGGTAGAAGAACCCTTAGTAATTCTCATATGGACAACCGGAAGGTGAAATTTAACAATATCAATAGTAATATTATCATTCCAAAGAAGCCAAATTCCCCACGAGAACCCTAAAACTTCCAATCTAAAAGAGTTTTGAAATCCTAATCTACCAAGAATTCCATCAGCTCTATATCTACTAATGCGAGTTTCAAATAGGCAAAATAAATCCGAAGAAAAATCTCTACTATACTCCCTTACAAAATTATGGAACCTAGGATGACCAACACATTGACAGTTCCAAAAGAACATTTTTAACTTTATAAGAAAATAAAAAAAGATTGTCAAACAGACCCAGAAAAAAAAACAAAATAGGTTAGCAATCCGCCTGAAAGACGTCCGTTACCTCCGCATCAACTCCCTCCATTTCCATAAAAATCCCATCTGACGAACACCCCAGTTCAGATTCCTGGTCAATAGAATAGACAATCCCTTTTATCACCTATTCTATTCCCACCAAATTCTGTTGTGAATATCCATTTGCAAACTTCGTAGGTCGAAGCATTTCGAGGTCTTTCATCTCTGATGGTCGTTGACCAATATTTTCCTCAATAAAAAATGCACCATTTTCCTTACGAATATAGCTAGTACTACATTTCTCCATGACTTGTGTCTGTTTTTTCAACTAAAACTGTTTGACAGCTCTATGTTTGGTTTTATCCAAACCCCTTGAAATCTGAATTGATTGAAAGCAAAAAGGTTCTTCAACACCAACCCAACTCGACGGCCGATGACTGACCCATCATTAAAACTTTCAGACCTCCGTTCGTTACCTGCAACTCCTTTGCATTTGGTTTTCAACCTATTTCTCATCTGAGTTGTAGCTAATTTAAGGTTTTCTCTTTAACAGAGTCATTCAAATTTTCTTTGTCCACTGCAGAGTCACTTACCATGTTTAAGCTAATCTCCTCATATCCTCCTTGATTCATGCCCAGAGCTTCAAATCTAGAACCATTGTTCTCTGTTCCAAGTAAACATTGGACCTAAAAAACACATATCTCGGAGACCAAACATATAGATAAATTTCTTAAAAAACTTACAATCGAGGCCCTCGCTACTTGCCCCCTTGTCTCTCTGAACCATCCAATATGGAATTAAAATCACTTGCTAGAATCCATGGTTCAAAAACATAATAAGCAAAATTATCAAGAGCTTTCCACAGTTCACGCCTTTTTTGAACTTGAGGGCTCACATAAACTGCAGAACAAAAAAAGGCAGAAAAACCCTAAATAGTTCTCACATAGACAACCTGAAGGTGAACCTTAACAATATCAACAATAATATTATCATTCCAAAAAAGCCAAATTCCCCCTGAGAACCCCAAAGCTTCCAATCTAAAAGAGTTTTGAAATCATAATCTAGCAAGAATTCCATCTGCTCTATACCTGCAATGTGCGTTTCAAACAGATAAAATAAATCCGGAGAAGAATCTCTACTATACTCTCATACGAAATTATGGAATCTAGGATAACCAATACATTGACAGTTCCAAAAGCACATTTTTACCTTCATAAAAAATAAAAAAAGATTGACAAACAGACCTAGAAGAAACAAAATAGATTAGCAATCCGCTTGATAGATGCCTATTACCTTCATATCAAATCCCTCAATTTCCATAAAAATCCCACCTGACGAACACCCCAGTTCAGATTCCTAGTCAACAGTAGAGACAATCCCTTTTATCGCCTATTCTATTTCCACCAAATTCTGTTGTGAATGTCCATTTGCAGACTCCGTAGGTCAAAGCATTTCGAGGTCCTTCATCTTTGATAGTCGTTGGCCAGTATTTTCCCCAGTCAAAAACGCACCATCTTCCTTCCGAACACAGCTCGTACTACCTTTCTCCATAACTTGCATATGTTTTTTCAACTGAAACTGCTTGACAGCTCTATGTTTAGTTCTATCCAAACCCCTAGAAATCTGAATTGATTGAAAGCAAAAAGGTTTTTCAACGCCAACCTAACACTACGGCCCATGACTGACCCATTGATACGTGATATTCGTGATAGGTTTTAAATACTTATAATGAATCGTTCTTGAAACTAACTATTGTCACAATGAAGGCAAGTGTACCTATCGAACAGTAGTATAGCTTTAGCAAGATCGGATTATCGAACCCAAAGGAACTAAAAGTACTGGTATCAACTTTCTTTTTATTATCTAGCCTAAAAAATAAAAGGGTTTTGTTTATCTAACTAATTAATTAAATTAAGAAATCACAGAAAAGAAATTTAGGGAAAATACTTTTTGGAAAACTCGATTGATTGAGACAATACCTAAGGAAAAATCCACCTTGACTTCACTTGTTATTTGACTCCGAATCGGATGATGTATTCATTCAACTTATTCTATAGAGATCTCTAAGTTATATTATTATCTCTCTCGAGACTAACAACGTCTAACCCTAGAATGAATAATTGAAATCCCTTTCTAATTAACACCCTAGGTTGCATTAACTCGATCTATGGATCCCCTTATTAGGTTTCACCTTAATCCGGTAAAATCTTGTCACCCTATCTCAAGGCGCGCAATCAACTCCACTTAATTATGACAAATATACTTTAGAAAGGGTCTATTCCCCCTCTAAATAAGAGCTTAACTTGAATCAATATCCTGGAATATCAAAGTAAAAAATAAAAAGTCAAATATTTATCATATAATTCAGATAATAATAACAAGATCCGTCTTAGGTTTCATTCCCCTTAGGTATTTAGGGGTTTTAGTTCATACTAATGAAAGAAAACATCTCAAAAGAATAAAAATAACAAAACATAAGAAAACCCAAAACTCCCGAAAGAATTTGAAGGGAGATCTTCAGTCTTGATGGTGAATCCAGTTTCTGAGATGGATCGATCAACTTTCCTTGAGCAATTCATTGCTTCCTCCTGTGCGTCCCCTGTCTAAGTGCCTCCTCAGGTGTTTAAATAGGCTTTGGAATGCTTAAGAGCCCTCAAAATTGGCCTTTTCTGAAATAGACTAAACTTGGGCTCAGCAGGGACACGCCCGTGTGCGATTGCTTAAGGCCGTGGTCAAGGCTGTTAAATGGGCATGGGCGTGTGATTTGCCCGTGTAAATCATGCTTTAACCTTGCCAAAGGGACACGGCCGTGTGGTCTGCCCGTGTGAGGAAATCTAGGCCGTGTTGATTTCGTACGTTGGCCCATGTTCTCCGTTTTTGGCCCGTTTCTTGTTCCTTTCACTCTCCTATGCTCACCTAAGTATAAAACATGAAATTAAGGCATTAGGAGCATCGAATTCACCAAATTTAAGGAAAAATCATCCATAAAATGCGCTAAGCATGGGATAGAAATATGTATAAATTACGGTTTATCAAATACCCCCACACTTAAGCATTTGCTTGTCCTCAAGAAAAATCCTCAACTCATAATCAAAATAAATTCTTCTCAACTTATAATTTCTATCGATAATATCTCAAAATAATCCATAGGTAATCATACATTGAAAATTCAACTGAAAGAACATCAAAGTTTCAAACATTCCAAGTTGAGCATTTTATTATGAAAACATAGGTGTCTCCCCTCATCTAAGTAATTAGCTTTGATTCAAAATATCACAGAGTTTCACATCCTCACTAAAGATTCACTCAAATCACTCGAGGTGTTTAAGTATAATAAATGAAGGCACTCAATAGTCAATAATGAAAAGTCATTACTATACGCTTGCATGAAAATCAAATCTCCTCCACTATAAATTGAGATGAAAAATCAATCAAAAGGTCTTTAGAGGGTTGTAACGTGGCTTTGGTTAGAGAGTGTAGTCACAAGCTGAAAGAAAGGGTTAGAATCGAGATTGAATTGAAAAATTGCCTAACTAGAAAAATGACTAGTCATCAATTGCGTACAACAAAGCTTTTTCTCACAATATGGAATTTAACTTATTTAGCTCAGAAGATCACTACTACTAATATGTACACATGTAATTTTTTTTAAGAACAAATCAAATTACAAAATAGCATAAAACATAACTAAGCAACTATTCCAACTCAGATCTCGACAAAAATAGGGATCAAATTAATTTAGGGGATTTTAACAATAATGGGTTAAAGGTTAATATTAAGGGTAATACAAGAAATGGCTTGTTAGGTTCAAGGGGGTTCAGTAGGGGTTAATTGTGGAGGTATGAGTAGGTTAATCCTAAGTGCCTTAATCATTTTGACATATCCAATCAAATGGTGTGGTCTCGACATGCATAATCAAGCAAGTTCTAGAATAACAGTTCAATACTGATGCACTCAAAGAAATAATAAAATGAGCATGAAAGAATTAATAGATGCTCAAAAGGCTCAAAAATCTCACAAAAATTATGGCTTTTTTATGTTTACAACTTGTGAATCCCAACTCAAAGTAACACATAAACTTTGGGGAAACAACCTAAGATTTAAATTCTTAAAAATCAACTTATCATGCTTGATTCTCTAATGTCTTGAGGTTTAAACAATCAATGCATAAATGCCTATGTTTTAATTCAAGATATATCAATCAAAATCATAAATCAATCAAAATTTATCCTAAATATGATATGAGAGCTTTTTAAGAGAACAAGACAGTCATTCAGAGATTTTTCTGATAATAGATAAATACCCCCTACACTTAAGATGTACATTGCCCTCAATGTACAAAGATAGATATTAGAGTATAAAAATAAGATAGGGAGAGAAGTGAAACTTTCTGTATGATGAATTCCTCGAGCTGGAGTTCTGGAGAGTAATCGGTTCGAGAGTAGAGAAGGATACTCCGGCGGTCGTAGAGGTTCATTAGGCCATAAGTCCTACGCCAAAAGGATATTATCTCTATTGGTAGCTATGGTCGTGGGCGAACAGGACATGGCAGTCGTGGAGAACCTTTCCCGGTGGAGTTTTAGTTCCTATGTGACAATGAGCTTAAGAGCTCTATATAACTGTGATAAAATTAGGAACTTTTTAGGGGATATTAGGAAGAATAATTACTCAAAAAGAAATAACCGAAATTAATAATTAAAAATAAAATTTCTAAAATCTAATAAAAATAAAAAGTAGTTTTAATAAAGATTAAAAACATAAAATAATAAATAAATATTTTTAAACATCTTCATCGCTGGATGGTTCGCGAGGTGGGACTGGCGATGAGATGTGGAGGTGTTAACAAATCTGCTGTAGAGTAGCATCAATGTTCTCAAATCGTTGAAAACACTGCTGCTCGAATCGAGTGAGGCACTCAGAGATGTTAGTATATGAAGCCACCGCATTCATCGTGTTGTGGGGGAACATCATCAGGAATGTCCTCGTAGGCCTCCTCCTCGGTAGATTGGGCGAGACAATACTGGGAAGGGTAGGTTCCTCGGCACCTCTCGATCATCCTCATGCTAAGCATGCTCGAGATGCCTTCTGGAGACATCTGGCCGATGAGGGTGAGGGATAATTCTTGGGCCGCGGTGTTGAAGAGCCCGAAGTGTCGCGCCAGTCGAGTCACATAGGGGCCAATAGAGATGACCCCCTTCCGATGCCGCTCCGTCTGGTGCTGAATCGCAAGGGCAATGAAATAGGCAAGGTCGATAACGTGCCCGTGCAACATGCACCATAAAAAGTAGGCGTCGTGAGTGTTGACGACGCCAGTGCTCTCTCGCCTCCCTATAATCGTGTGAGCCAAAATGGCGTGTAGGTACCTCAGGGATGGTGGCAGAACTGATGCCTTGGAACGGCTAGGATTGTAGGAGGCTGCGCTAGGGGCTAAAGTATTCCAGAACTTCGAGGGAGAGAAATGTATGCGGCGAGTGAGAGCATCAAAGTCATTCTCTTCCTTGAACTCCTCTATATATAAACCCAATGCTGTACCGAATTCTGAGATGCTGAGCTGGCGGACTAATCTGCCTAAGCGAAATTGCACCGTGCTGAGATCATTGTAGTTCGTCATTACGGTCTGGAGATAGAACGTTAAGCATAGTTCCATTGTGAGCTCGAGGTATGTTGGTTCAATGATCCTAAAGAATAGCTCCTAAGGGTCGGTGGTTAAGAGGGTCCGAATCGCATCAACCAACTGAACTTATTCTACGGCAGCCCAATCGATGCAGCGGCCCACAATTAAAGGTCGAGCCTGAAGTATCTGGAAAAGTTCTTCCTAAGGCCCACTAGGAAACTGTAGGAGGGGGTGAAGAATTTTCGCGGTTAGACCCGCAGAAGATGGCGCTCCCTTCTGTTTCTTGAAAGTAGGGACAACAGCCTTTTTACCACGTGAAGATGACATGGTACCTGCGATTAGAATCATCAAGTCATCTTGATGAGTGGTCAAAGTAAAACGAAGACAAATCTTAAAAATCATAATTTCAAGCCTCAACTACTAAAACTAACTAAAAACGATAAGTTCAATGGTATACTTTTGTGACACTAGCATGGTGATATAAGTAAAATCGCAAAGAATGGAATGCACATTACTATATGAATAAATAGAAATGTCAATACAAAAGTCATGATTATTTCAACTGTCCTAACCATGGATATTCATTTCTAACTAATTAAATGAGTAGATAAATCATGTAATGAGTAGGAATTTGAACATGAAAAAGATGATGACTTGTATCATAAATGAAATTTGTGTGACAATGAGATAAAAATGACATGAAAAATATAGACTACTAAGATAAATAGCATTATAAATGAGTATAATTAAAGGGAAAAGAGTAAACAAACGCTAGAAAGGAGAGAATGTACGTCAAAAATAAAGTTGGAGACGGCGCACGGGCGTGGCAAGGAGGCTGTGTGAACTTGCAGCGGCAAGGGTTAGGGTTTTTAAATGGGGAAGAAAGTGAATAGTGCAAGGTATTTATAGATTTTGGGCCACACGGCCATGGCACACGCCCATGCTCCCCAATTTATGCCCGTGTGTTTTGCGTTTTTCCTATTTGGGCACGTCTGAAATTCGCCCCACGCTCGTGTACCTTAGGTATGTGGGCTCACACGGTCTTGTCGCATGACCGTGTCTAGCTTTATTCACTTCTCTCACGCCCGTGTGTGTACGCCCCACTCCCATGTTAATTTTACAGGTTCGACCACGGGTGTTAGACACGGGCACGTCGCACGCCCGTACTAGTTTCTCTGTTTCAACCACGAGTCTTCCACATGGGTATGTCACATGCCCGTGTAGTTTTGACAGGCTTGACCATGGTCATGTCGCACGGTCGTGGCTTTTTATTGTAGCCCGTGTTTAGGGAATTCCTTGTCCTGTTTTTACACGGCCATAAACACGCCCGTGTGCTTGGCCGTGTCTCTATGGAAAACTTATATTCAAGAGCTTTGTTAGTAAGTTAGGTGTTGAAGACTAAATTTTAAAAGAAATTAATACAGTTAGTACTCGAGTTGCTTCCCGAGAAGCGCTTATTATAGTCTAAGCTCGACTTACCTCTCCGTTGAATGATCATGGTGGTTTGAAGAGTTTATACTCCTCATTCCTGCTATCAATCTTAAAATAAGGTTTTAACGGGTGTTGTTTACCTTAAAAGTGAAGAACTTAGGATGACTCACCTCCACTGTATCGAATGGAAAAATACTGAGTATCGTAAGAGGGATTTCTTCATTCGGTGTGGTAGTAACAATGTGGGGATCTGCGGCATCTAATAAGACTTTATCTCCAACTGTAAGTTGATTTGGAGAGGTATCAAGCTCGTTCTGGTGTAGTTTCGGTTTATCGTATGTTCTCGGTTTATGTGTTCGCCATTTATCTAGCTCATCTATTTTCAGCCTTTGTTCTTCTGGAATAGATCATTTACTATTGTTTGAGAATAGTTCATGTACTTCCTTCAGACTTATCTCCTGCAAAGTGGGTTGTATCCTGTGGTCAGTTTTAATAGAATGGTTTCGACGATCACCTTTAATTTCCAATGTGTTGTCAGAATTGCGAGCTTGAAGGGTGAGTGTTTCGTCTCCTACGCGAAGCGTGAGCTCACCTGTGCCAACATCAATAATTGTTTTAGCAGTTGCTAAAAAGGGCCTTCCTAGATTTAAAGGAGTGTTGCTATCCTCCTCTATGTCTAAAACAATGAAGTCAACGGGAAATATTAATTTATCGATTTTGACTAGCACATCTTCAATAATACCCTTAGGAAATCTTATAGTTTTATCTGCTAGTTGAATGCTCATCCTAGTCTGTTTGGGTTTCCCAAAACCTAGTTGCTTAAACATTTTATAAGGCATGACATTGATACTAGCCCCTAAATCAGCTAATGCATTATTAACATCTAAACTACCAATTAAGTAAGGAATCGTAAAACTCCCTGGATCTTTTAGTTTGTTCGGTAGCTTATTTTTTAGAATAGCTGAGCACACTGCGTTTAGCTCCACATGCGACGCCTCGTCCAACTTCCGCTTATTTACTAAAAGCTCTTTTAAAAATTTCATTGCGTTTGGCATCTGCGATAGGGCTTCAATAAACGATAAGTTAAAATGTAATTTTTTTAAGAGTTTAAGGAATTTACCAAATTGTTCATCTGAGCGGTTTTCTTTGTCACGTTGAGGTATGGCATACAAGGTTTATATTCGACATTCACTGTTTTGTTTTTATTGTTATCTACCTCACCTTGACCTTTGCTTACCATAGTTTCTTGCCTCGATTCTGGTTCAGGCTCAACAACTCCTTCTTCATCTTGAATATTAATTGCGTTGAGTTGTTCCCTTGAGTTAGGTTCAGTATTACTTGGCAAGCTACCTTGTAGTTGTTCGGAGATTAATTTGGAAAGCTGTCCTATTTGAGTTTTGAGCCCTTGGATCGACGTTTGTTGATTTTTAAGTGCTGTCTCGGTGTTCTGAAAACAACTTCTAACATAAACATAAAATTTGAGAGCATCTCTTCAAGGTTCGGCTTTTTTTCCTATTGGTAGGGTGGTTGTTGGTAGCCTGGAGGTGGTTGTGGTCTTTGATTTCCTTGACCGCTCCACGAGAAATTGGGGTGGTTCCTTCAACATGCATTGTAAGTGTTACTATATGGATTGTTTTGAGGTCGAGGATTACTACCCATGTAGTTTAATTACACGTTATCCATGTTGTGGCCATAAGGTTGGTATTTCGAATAGCTTGTTCCACCTACACTTGCTTCGCACTACATTACCGGGTGAACCTATGAAGAACCAAGAAAACCATCAATCTTTTTATTTAAAAGTTCTACCTGATTAGAGAGCATGGTGACCGAATCGACGTTTTAAACGTGAGCTATTTTCGTTGGCTTTGTCCTCATGACTTACCACTGATAGTTATTCAGTGACATCTCCTCAATAAACTCATAGGCATCTTCAGGTGTTTTATTATTGATGGTTCCGCCAACAGCTGCGTCAACTATTTGTTGAGTCGAAGGATTTAGACCATTATGGAATGTTTGTACTTAGAGCCAAAGCGGTAACCCATGGTGAGGGCACCTTCTCAAAAGGTCCTTGTATCTCTCCCATTCATCGTAGAGTGTTTCTAAATCCATCTGCACAAAAGAGGAGATATCATTACGTAATTTAGCCGTTTTAGCAGACGGAAAATATTTTAGTAAAAAATTTTCGGTCATTTGTTCCCAAGTAGTAATTGACCCTCGTGGTAACGAGTTTAACCACTATTTAGCTTTGTTTCTCAATGAAAAAGGGAATAACCGAAGACGAATGGCATCATCAGAAACACTATTAATTTTAAATGTATCGCATAGTTCTAAGAAGTTGGCTAAATGAGAGTTGGGATCCTCATCCTACAAACCATCAAACTGAACAAACTGTTGTATCATTTGAATAGTGTTAGGTTTTAATTCAAAAGTATTTGCAGCTACAATAGGTCTAACTATGCTCGATTCAGTTCCTCTTAAAAAAGGTTTAGCATAATCATACATAGTGTGTGGAGCAGGATTTTGATTAATCGCAATTGCAGGAGGTAGCTGATTGCCTTGGTTTTCAGCCATATCTTCGGTTGGGGGTTGAGTATCATCTTCTTACTCGCTCTCTGTGTTCGTAAGCTTCGCCTTTTTTCTTTTTGATTTCTGTAAACTGTACGATCGATTTCTTCGTAAAAAAGTAATAGTCCTGACGGGTTTCTTCTAGTCATAAACTATAAAAACCTGCCAAGAGAAGGAAAAAGTAAATTAATAAATAATAATAATTAAATTAAATTAAATTTCAAGAAAAATAAATGGCTAAAGTAATAAAAATTGAGCGTTCCTAATATCTTAGTTCCCCGGCAACGGCGCCAAAAACTTGATCGCGTGATTCCGTGATAGATTTTAAATATTTATAATTACTCATTCTTGAACTAACTATTATCGCGATGTAGGCAAATGTACCTATCGAACAGTAGTATAGTTTTAGCAAGACCGGATTGTCGAACCCAAAGGAACTAAAAGTACTAGTAATTACTGTCTTTTTTTATTATCTAGCCTAAGAATAAAGAGGTTTTGTTTTAATTAACTAATTATCTAAACTAAAAATGCATAGAGAATAGAATTGGGAATTGCTTTCGGGAAAACCGATTGAATGGAGACAATACCTAAGGAAAAATCCACCTAGACTGTACTTGTTATTCTCGCTCTGAATCAGACGATTTATTCATTTAACTTGTTCCGTAGAGATCCCTAAGTTATGTTATTATCCCTATTCAAGACTAATAACATCTAATCCCTAGATTGAATAGCCGAGACTTTTCTCTAGTTAACACTTTAGGGTTGCATTAACTCGATCTATGGATCCCCTTATTAGGTTTCACCCTAATCAGGCAAAATCTTGTCACCCTATGTCTAGGCGCGCAATCAACTCCACTTAATTATGAAAAATGTACTCTTAGACAGGGTCTATTCCTCCTCTAAATAAGAGTTTATCTTGAATCAATATCCTGGGATATCAAAACAAGATTTAAGAACACATAATTAAGAACAAGTTAAATATTTATCATACGATTTAGAAAATAATAACAAGATTCGTCTTAGGTTTCATTCCCCTTAGGTATTTAGGGGATTTAGTTCATAACTAAATAAGAAAACATCTCAGAATAATAAAGAATACAAAACATAAAGAAAACTCAAAACTCCTGAAGGGGAATTGAGGAGAGTTCTTTAGTCTTGATGATAAATTCGACTTCTGAGAAGAATCAATCGACTTTCTTGGAGTAATTCCTTACCCCCTACTCCCTCTCTCCTTTTCGTCCTCCTCTAGGGTGTATTTATAGGCTTTGGAATGGCTAAAAGCCCTCAAAATTAGCCTTTTCCGAATTGGACTCAACTTGGGCTCCGTAGGGACACGCCCACGCGAGATTACTTCAGGCCATGCTCGAGCCTGCCAAATTGACACGACTGTGTGGTCTACCCGTGTGAAGAGGTCTAGACCGTGTTGATTTCGTACTTTGGCCTATTTTCTTCGTTTTTGGCCCGTTTCTCGTTCCTTTTGCTCTTCTATGCTCTCCTAAGTGTAAACATGAAATTAAAGCATTAGGAGCATCGAATTCACTAATTCTAATGAAAAATCATCCATAAAATGCATTAAACATGGGGTGAAAATATGTATAAATTACGGTTTATCATTATTCTAACTAATGTTTTAAACATAAAATGCTATGCTAGAGTTGTGCTCTTATGGTTGAGCCACACTGGCAAGAAGGTTTTCAAAGAACTCTTTGCACATTAAATAAGACATGATAAAAATTTTGATAATAGTAAAAGCAAAATTAAGATGGTAAAAAAACCAAATTACAACCTGTTGTTGAATTAAAATAATTGCTTCTTGACATTGTGCTATTCAAATGTATTATGGGGTAAAGGACAGGACTGAGAACAAAAACCAATTTGCATAGTAATGTACAATTCTATTTCTTTTGGGTTATAATTGAATGTATAGAGCCATGTCCCTGGTATGATGCTTAGATTGTTTCCTTCTTGTATGTGAACAGTGAACCTGACCCGGTTTAGCTAAGGCATTAGAATGGTGGTATTAACTTATTTAAAGCTTTCTCTTTATAGGCGCTAATAACATAAAAAATGCTGAATGCAAAATTCTTGGTTTTTTTTTCTTTTAATTGCAAATTCTATTTAAAGAAAGCATAACGACTGCCTTCTTAGATGATAATCATCTAATACAAAATGTTTTCTTCATTTTTATTTTTACTTACTTTTTTTTTTGTTGGGGGGCTTTCAGGATCTACTTGCAGCTGTGGAGAAGATCAACTCAAGTTTGAACAAGAAAGAAAAAAACAAAAGGTTATAATTACTTTTACCAAGATGAAATTGAAGCCCTGGGCTTAGGTAATGCACCGCATCCTACTATTTGTTTGTAGTTTGATTATATTTTATTATATTCCTACGGCTTTAGGTGTAACATTGAACATGGATTTCTGTCTGGCATGATATATTCAGTTTCTTTTTCAAGATTTTCATATACTTAGATGGGTTTTAAGAGGATCATGTCCAGATACGTGTCTTGGGAGGATTATTTACTTATACCCATATTTGAATATGCATTGGATGCATGTGCCAGATACAGATATTTCAAGAAAAATGTAAAGTTAGAAGCCACATAATCAGCATATTCCATTGGTTTAATCGGGGAACACTTATTGCACTGGCAAGTTATGTTGTTAGAAGTTAGAACAAAGCATGTCCTAGATTAATTATTTGCAATCCGGATATATCCTCAACCAAAGATGGCCAATTCATTATGTCTAAACGTCAAACATAGCATGTAAATGGTTAACATCTAAAACCCGAGTTGACAAGTTCTGATTGGTGCATATAGGGCCTAAAGGATGAGCTTACTTGCTGCTATTGGTGCGCATGAATCATCTTATTGTGGAGATCACTAATGGGCGGATTTCTTATTGGGTGTTGTGAATTAGAACCAACCTGTTGTGAATTAGTTATTTTGTTAATAAAATTCATTGTTAAACAATGATGGGAGGTAATATTCAAGGTTCAATTAATTTTATTTGAAAAAAATTAAATCTAATTTTTCATTTTATGGAAAAAAATATTTTTAAAAACGATAAATGGGTAATTGAAAATATAAATTTTCAATCTTAATCATCATTTAATTCCACATTATTAAAAAAACACAAATTGATGGAATATTTAATAAAAATATTAATTTTAACTTTTATTTATCTTATAAAGGTTAATTTGTACAATTTTTAATATTAAATGTAAAATGCAATGTAGATTGTAATTATTAAATCGTTGGTAGTGATTTTGCACTTGAAGGAGTGACGCGACAGTGAGCACTTTTCTGACTCCAAATCTGAAAATTGAAAACACAAAAAACATAAGAATTGTTTACACAATTCGGTTTCTCTATGTTTGCGAAACTTAATTTAGTGAGAAATATTCACTCTCTCTAACAGTTACAACAAGTAAACCTAATCTAGCACATATTTCGTGATAATTCTTCTCACTTTCGAATCTTGAAGAACAATACTTTCACTATTAAGTTTACCCCTATGAATTCAACAAGTAAAATTACAACACAACCGATTTTACTAACAATTTGTGCTTTAAGAAAAGTTCCCTAACATAAATAAAATAAATGCTAAAAGTTCTCAGCACAAAAACCTATACAAATCTCCCTTAAATAGATCTATGTTTGAAACTTACTAACGTAAAAGGTATATAACAATTCCATTTAAACAATAATATAATAATATATTTAGAATAATAGAGAATAAACCAAATATGGACTCTTGGTAACTAATCTCATAGTGTGTCAATTCAATCCAAATTTCTATATTACAAGAGATTGTCTCGGTGATTTAATTCGATCTAATAATATTTTAGCATATTAAATATGTATTGCAGTTTAAAAATAATAAAGTAGATTATATATTTTATAGTATTATAGATTTTGATGTTTTTAATTCATATAATAATAATTATATTAAGAATGTTATTAAATTATATTTTTATTAAATTATATTTAATACTAATTATGTTAAAATATGATTAAATTATTTATTATTTTTATTAAATTATTTTCAATAGTAATCTTATTAAAATTTAATAACAATAACAATAGTTATCTAACTAAAAAATTTTGCTAAGAGTATTCTAATTATTTTAGTTTTTTCCTTATGCTATTGCAACATTATTCTATTCAACCAAACACAAGAATAGTCTTATAGACAGTGAACCAAACGTAATGCTATTTTTTAAATTTTACTTTTTAAAAAACTACTTTTTACTAGACAAACTAGGTCAAAAATTTAAAATTCCTGCAAAATAATTATTTTATAGTGTTGATTAATAAGCGAAAAAAGAAATAATTCTTTAATTCAAGACTTGAACTCCAAGTACTACCGGATCTTCCACCACTTGGACTCCAAGTAATATTAATTATTAAATATTCTATTTGGATCTTTGATTTTGATGTTTTGCCACTGCCCTTCTCTTTCACAAATAACTCTGAATGGACTTTACTTGATACCCACATAATTATATATGCTCTTTCCACAGAATAAACAAATCATATGCTTATGTATGCTCTTGCATCAGCAGCCTACTGTACCTTTCTCAAATGATCGGACTCCACACTTGGCTGTATATATAACAGATATTGGTACGCTAGTCTTACCATTCACTTCAGTTTTCCTTCTTTCTACTCATATTCCTATGGGTTCCCAAACCCAGCAGCCTCACTTTGTGCTGTTCCCTTCCATGGCCCAAGGCCACTTGATCCCCATGGTAGATATCGGTCGATTGTTAGCGCAGCGTAACGTGATTGTTACTATAGTTACGACACCTCATAATGCAAGCAGAGTCCAGAAAACAATTGATCGAGCTGTTGAATCAGGCCTCGCTATCCGTTTAGTGCAGCTCCGTTTTCCAGGCAAAGAAGCAGGGTTACCAGATGGGGTTAAAAATATAGACATGATATCTTCAATGGAGGACTTGTTCAAATTCTTCACTGCAGCAAACAGTACGGACAAAGCAGTGCAGGAATTATTTGAGAAGCTAACACCACGCCCCATTTGTATTATTTCGGACATGTTTCTGCATTACACCCTCAAAATTGCTACCAAGTTTCAGGTCCCAAGGATATCGTTTCATGGAATTTGCTGCTTCTGTTATCTTTGTGTGCACAATCTGAAGTCCTCCAAGATACTAGACAACATAACATCTGATTATGAATGCTTCAAGGTGCCAGGCTTGGCTGAAAAGGTCGAATTTACTAAACCCCAGTTGCCGCTTAACCTTGATGAATCCTGGAAGGACATTTTTGATACAACAACAAAAGCTGACGAAGCATCATATGGAGTTGTCATAAATAGTTTCGAAGAGCTGGAATCACCATACGTGAAAGAGTACAGGAAGATAACAAAAGCTTGGTGCATTGGTCCAGTTTCTCTGAGCCACAAAAATGAGTTGGAGAAGGCTGAAAGAGGTAAGAAGGCTTCAATCAATGAGCAGCAATGTTTGAAGTGGCTTGATTCTCAAGAACCCAACTCTGTAATTTATGCTTGTCTTGGGAGCATGAGCACCATGAAATCTCCCGAACTGATAGAGTTGGGTTTGGGCTTGGAGGCCTCGAACAAACCATTCATTTGGATCTTAAGAGGAAATAATAACGCATCGAACCAAGTGATGAAGTGGATTGAAGAGGATGGATTTGAGGAAAGAATAAAAGGAAGAGGATTTGTAGTTGTGGGATGGGCTCCCCAAGTGCTCATTTTATCACATCCTGCAATAGGAGGTTTCCTAACTCATTGTGGATGGAATTCAACAATCGAAGGCATTTCTGCTGGCGTTCCATTATTAACATTGCCACTTTTTGCAGACCAGTTTACCAATGAGAGACTTGTAGTACAAATACTAAAAATCGGAGTGAGCGTTGGGGCCAATGAACCTACGGCCTGGGGAGTTGAAAAATCTGGGTTCATGTTGAAGAAAGAACATGTTAAAAACGCAATAGACCAATTGATGAATGAAGGAAACGAAAGCATAGAGAGAAGAAAACGAGCTAAAGAGTTCGGAGAGAAGGCAAATAAAGCTGTTGAAGTAGGTGGATCTTCTTATCTTAATATGACACTATTAATCCAAGATATAATCCAACAATCTTCACAGATGGGTGTGGATATGATTCCAACCTCAGATCCCCATGAGAATTAAGGAGATATAATAAGAGCGAGGCTCTATCTAATAAGAAAACCGAGATAACCTCAAAGAGTGATTTATTTAGTTGATGTAGTTTTTTTTTTATTTTTTTTATTTTGTGTTTCCTATTATTATCATTTAGTGTCTTGCAGAAAACCACCTTTTGGTTTAATGAAATAATTACGGTTTTTCAATTGTCATTACTTAACAGTATTGATTTTTTTTTCTTTTTTTTTTCTCCTTTTCTAAATTGATGGTCGACTCTCAATCATCGAACTCCTCATGATCCCAAACCCCAAATGTTAGGCATATTCATAGTGCCATAGTTTCCAACTGAACGTACTTTGCAAATGTGAAGATTAGCTTCTCCGTAGTGTCATAGTTGCCACCATTTCCCTTGAGATTCTTTTGTTAGAATTATAACACATTAATATAAACATAATAAATCATGATTTGTCTTGTCAGATCGTTAATAATAAAAATGAGATGCAGAAACATATATGAATCCATCGATATGTTGTTATCTTTGAATCATGTAGTTTCGATCTTTCAAATTAATATACAAAAAAGTGACTTTTTTTTCTAAATATGGGATGTCAGAAAGTGTAATTTGGAGACTATAACACTAATATAAATTTTTTGCACATTCACCCCATCATTAATTAGAAATTAGTTACTAGATTATCTACACATATTTGATCAATACTTCATTTCATTCAATAACTTAATCCCAATAAGCCTTAACTGTAACAGTTCGATTTTCAACGGTGTTATAAAAAGTAATTTCAAAATCTCATTTTCATTAATTGAGTCCGTAAATATTAAATATGAATATTTACGGAGTTGGTATAAAAGAATATTAATGTTTGATCCTTCAATTTTGTCTATTAATTGCTTAATTAGGATATATGAACTAAATTATAAAAGTTTTAATTGACCAAAGACTTAGGGACTTATATTACAATTAGTCAAAATTCCAAAATGATAAATAAAAATTTTATAATATGTAATAGTAGATGGTGATGTGAACTTCCACTCATTTTTATTAATGGTGATTAAGTTTAATTAGTTAAGGTGTAATTAAGTTAAATATAAGTAATTAAATATTTAATTAAATTATATGAGGCAAATTTTAGTGGGTTTTTTTTTTTATTTTTTTCATTTCACCTAACTGGACATGCTTTTAAAACCTAAGAACAATCATTTTTCAAGCTCACGCTATTGGTCCCTGATTGATCAAAAATTAGATCAAACTGAATATAAATGGGAAAAAGAAAAAATTGTCGATTAGTCCCTATTTGTTGTTTAGATCAGACAAGTTCATATGATATTTATTTATATAGGTTGTTGTATATTTGATTTGTAATTATATATGTGTTTAGTTGAGAATTGATTTAAAATGAAAGATTTGGACTAAATTGAAAAGTGATGATTATATGTGAAATTGATGCATGTGTGAACTTAGTAAAGGTTAGAATACGATTGGTATGCCAATAGGATTTTGTGCTCACTTGTATAGGATTAATTACAGATGTTACCAAGATTCAATATTTGTTGTTGATACTCAAATACATATGACAAAGATTTAGCTCAGACGAGTAACTTGATATCGTTTTAAAGGTTTAGCCTGAACGGGTAACTTAACACGAATATATTCAACTCAGACGAGCAACTGGTGTGATATAGATACCTATGTATCCGAGTTCGTTTACTAGGGTTCATCAAGCAAAATACTTTATTTGAAACGAGAACTGGAAATGAGATTAAATGAATTTAAAGTTCAAATGAATGAATATTGAATGAATTAAGTATAACGCCTTTGATCATGTGTGTGAACATATTACTCTTGAATTGAGTGAGTTGTGTCACATTCTAAAAATTGGGTTAGAAGATATGAGGTTAGTAAAATCGAGAGTGATCACGTTCTGGATTTTCAGTTAAGGCTATGAAAATTATGTTAAGTGTGTTAATCTGGTTTAGTGGATAGGTGTTGTGCTTATGTGTGTGAGGTTCTAAGTTTGAATCTTTTCTTTGAATTTTTGTTATTTATGCCTTTACTTCTATTTCTGATCCTCTAGCATAAATAATATTTTTGTTCAATTGCTGACAAGAATGAGTTTGTTGATTCAATAGTAGAGTAATAATTTACTTTTTAGTTTTGTGTTTGAATCCTCACAAATGCAATTGGAAATAATTTTATGTTAATTTCGGTGTCTTCTCTGTGAACGAATTTGGTTTTTATTAAAACTCCTTAAAGTTTAGTTAGTTAGAAATGGAATAAGATTTGAATTCTTTTGATTATAAATAAGTTTTAATTATCTCAATGCCTTTTATTTTTTTATTATATTACTAATTGATGTTAGAATAATATATTTTATTATTAAAATTTAAATATTAAAATTATTTTAATAAATCTTGAATTGCACTTTGTATTCAAGTTAAAAACACTTTTACTATAATTTAAATTATTAAATGTTGAGTTATACTTTACTTATATTGCAAGATTTTCTTTCAAATAATAGTTAAAAGTTCTCAAAAATTCAATTGTCATTATTATTTTTAGGCTAAAATTATGGGTTGAATTTTTATTATTATTATAATTTACTTTAAAAATAATATTTAAATTGTATTCAATAATTTGAATAAAATTATGTCCCGTAAAAACAAATTATCTAATGAATTATAAAAGGAAACACTTGAAATTATGTTATAATACAGGAAGCTTTTGGTCATTTTAATATTGTCTAAATAAATTTCTTTCTGTCTAACCTGTTAAAAAAAACTAAAAATACTCGAGTTTCACAAATTTTCAGCACATGAAACCCCAAAGGAACAAAAACAAAGCTGAGTTGATGGATTGCACATTGTAAGCCTCGGCAGTAACATGGTTAAAGCTCCATGAAATTGAAAGATATCATTGCCATGAGCTGAGCTTTTATCAGAAACTTTTTCTTTCCAAGTACCTTCTTAGAAAACAGGCCATGAAAGGACTCTAAAAGAAATGAGATTTTGAGTACTGAGTCCATGGCTTTGCAGCTCAGCTGCATCATGAAAATGCAAGAGTTTTGTCCAGATCCATTAACCCTCCTCATCTTCTTGTCCCTTCACCTTTCTTTAGAGGTTTCCGACGTCTTCATTGCCATGCCTACTTTAATTTCTCAACTACTCTTCTTTTTTTCTTCATCCTCTTCTTCTTCATCATCGTCTTCTTCTTCTCCTTCTGGTCCTCCGCCATTAGTTAAGTATTCTAGAGCGGTTACCACATCACTCATCGCAGGCCGAGCGGCTGCATCGTCTTGCAGACACATTGCTGCAACTGCAAGTGCTTGGTGGAGACCCTTACTGGGATAATTCCCTTTTAACAATGGATCAGCCATTAATTGGAAATTCCTTCTATCTTTGAACAAAGGTGTTGCCTGCATAAAGGGATACTCAGAAGTTAGAGATGTATTAAGTGACTGTTTCATGATTGTTTAGAACAAAAGAACATTGCAGACTTGCCCAATTGACAAGATTTTGTTCTTCTGTTGGTCTTGAATTGTCTATTACTCTTCTTCCCGTGATCATTTCCAGAAACACAACTCCGAAACTGTAAACATCGGATTTCGCAGTCAATTGGCCTGTAAGTGCATACTCGGGTGCACAATAGCCATAGGTTCCCATAACCCTGGTGGAAACATGCGACTTATCTCCAGTTGGACCAATCTTTGCAAGCCCAAAATCCGAGAGCTTTGGATTGAAATCTTGGTTCAACAATATGTTTGATGCTTTAAAGTCACGGTATATCACAGGGGGGTCAGCTGTTTCATGCAAGTATTCAAGGCCTTTAGCCGCACCTATTGCAACTTGTATCCTGGTATTCCAGTCCAATGGCTTCTTGTCTGGGGGTATATCTGAGGGCATAATTACAAGCAACTGAATATATTCACCAAAACAAAATCCCATTTTACAAATGGAAATTCTACAACACTTCAAAAACTTCCTTTTTTTTCACTTCAAAAACTTCTAAAAGACAACTTAGATGTTAAAAGCATACCTAGAAGGTGACTCTCCAAGGAGCCATTAGCCATGTATTCATAGACCAAAATCCTTTGATCCCCATCGGCACAATATCCAACCAAAGTTACAAGGTTAGGATGGTTAAGTAAACTCAACATCAAGACCTCAACCAAGAATTCCCTGTTTCCTTGATATCCGTTCCTGTCAAGTTGCTTGATAGCAACAACTTGCTATAATGGAGCAACAATATGAAAATTACTCACTATATGTGAATATCATACGTACTGTAAATGAATGCAGATAAAATATGTTAAAATTTTACCAGAGTTGGTTCAACCTGCCCTTTGTAGACCCTCCCAAAACCCCCTTCACCAAGCTGATTCTCCGGGTTGAAGTTGTTAGTGGCAGTGCATAGGTCACGGTAATTAAAAGTCTTTGCAGTTATATTGCTTTTACCCCTTTTCAGTATTTCTTCGCTTATGTATCTCTTTCTGCTTGCGTCTGCCAAAATAAGAATTTTTGTTTTAACATCAATCAATCAACCACCTTTAGGCCCTGTCTTTCAACTATGTTACTCCTCGTGTGTGAGTATCTAACACCAATATGTATATGATACGGATATTTCTTTATATATTTAGAAGATTATATTTCCATACTCATATCATAAATGTATTCGAATCAAAGAGGTGAATGACAGAGATGAGCATAGCTTGGCAAGGGCAACAATTAACATCTACTCCAAATACCCATTTCATCAATAGAAAATTGAACCACGCCATACATCCCATTCATGAATTGAATTTCAGAAGAACAGGGTCAACAACTATAAACATGATGCTGATGACAAAATAGAGAAATTATGCAAATTCTCAAATAAAGTCATGGTTTGTTTAAAGATTGAAATGCAGGATGAAAATTGTACCACTCTTGAAAGAAATATTGGCGAATGAAGGCATAGCCACAGTTTTGGCTTCATTGGCGTCGAATTCATTGGTACCGCTCTTCTCCAATGATGCCGACCTTTTGCTGTTTATTTTCTCTTCTGACATACAACACGAAAAGCAATTCATTGTTTGGTCTTCCCAGCTATGATATTAACAACAAAAAGATTTTCCCGGAAAACCCAACTTTGTAAAATGTAGGAGAAAAGTGAAAAGGTGTATTCACAACAACAAATTCCTTAAATAAAATTTATAAGATGATCCAAGTAGGAAGAAAATTCACAGCTGAGCTGTGAATTTTCTTAAATTTTCTCAGGACCTTCAAGAGATCACACGGAATTGTTTTCTCATAACATTTGTTTTGCCTTCTGTTACTTTCCCAAATCCATTAACCCCATATTTGCCAAAAATGGGTTTGATTTTCTAAAAGAAGCTAACAAACAGCAGAAAATTTCTTAAAAACCATTCTGGTTTTCTATTATCAGCTGTTCTATTATAACCTCATCCAATATTTACAGAGTTTTTCTTGAAAGAAATGCATTGATAAATTGTGTTATATACCTTTCAAGATTATTTTAATACATAATTATTTTTATTCTTTTCTATAATATGTTTTATTTAATAGCTATAAAAGGGAAATTGGGTGGGAAATTGGTTTTAATACATGAAATTGAATGAACCAATGAAGGGAAATGATAAGTTGAGTGGCAAAGAGAAATTTTATTTAGTCACGAAATTATATTATATTTTATAATAAAATATAATTTTATAATTTTAATAGTTTATATCTTTATAATTTTTAAATAATTAAATTAATTTTTTATCATTACTAATTTAAAATTTTATAAAGAATAAAAAACCCTAAATGAAAAACTTTTCATTAGGAGGCGGAGCCCATACCAACTTCTCTGACTTCGCCTTTGATCAAATTTTGTATAATATAACTTAGTGACAAAAGTTGAGAGATGCTTCAAATTATATATTAGATAAATACCTACAATTTACTTTAACTTGAATCGCTAATTTTAATGAAAAATAAAGTAAAATAATTTAAAGGTTTAAATCGAAATCACATGAAAATTATATATAAATAAATTTATTAATGTGTCAAAATTTTATTAAATATAATATATATGATTATGATTATTGACAAAAAAAATTAATACGAAAAAATTTATCACGAGAAATTTTGAGGTATTGCAATAATTTCAATTTTGCTATATTAATGTATTCATTTTTTATACCATGTTTATATTTTTGTATTTGGTTTTTTTAAGAACATCATAAAACATATCATTACATGGGGATAATTTGTTTTATATAGATTTTAATGTGGTTTTTATGCAAGTCATGTTTATGTTATTTTTATTTTATAATGTATTTTGCATAGACTATTATAAATAATTTATTTAGAGAATAATTTATGTATTCGTATTATATTGCTTCTAAATTTATTTTATATTTAGATAATTTTCAATAATGATTCAACTTAATGAAAATATATATATTTGTATTCTACTTGTGCTTTTTTTTCATGTTAATGATTTTATATGTAAGCTCGAACATATTTGTTTGTATCGTTTTCATGTTATGTTGTGCTTTTAACTATTCTACGTTGTTTTCATAATATTTTTAAATTTATTTCATATTTTGTATAATTTATTATATTTAATTTTGAGAAATAAATAATGCTTAGATGTTAAAAAGACATAATGGTAATTTTGGCTCTTAATATTTATTTTATTTGTCAATTTGATCGTTATTTTTAATTAAATTTGACCACTAACATTTCGAAAGAGTCAAATAATTTCTTTATGAAAATGCTAATTAAAACATTGATTTTTTTAATAATGTTAATGTGATAACTTGCGTGGCAACCCACATGACATTATTTGTCTTATACGTCACATCAATAAATAATTTAAAATTTATAAAAATATTAAAAGAAATCAAAGCATGAAGTACATATGTATTACCATGCAGACTATATGTTTAAAAATTTAAGGTTTTAGTAAGTATTCCTTAAAAAAATTAGACTCTTTTAAAAATTGATGATTAAAATTGATTTTTTTTTAAGAAAAAGTTAAAGGTCAAATTTAATTAAAAATAATAATAGTTAAAATAACAAAAATATAAATATTAAAAGTTAAATTTATTAGTATGACTATTAAAAACCTTAAATTATAGTAGCTTATCTAAATAATTAATTTTAATTAATAGTTATTGTTTGATGACATAAATTTTAAATTGACAAAATTACATGTAAGCTATTTGTTTACTTGAATACACTCGTAAGTCCTTTTTGTACATAACAAACTCATAAATTAAAAGAAACAAAAAATTTTATTTTTTTGTTAACCTTAGTGCTTGGCCCATTCGCCAAGAATGTTCAACTCATGATCGTTTTTTGGGTTCGAGTTTTGTGTATTGCATATCTGATAGTGATTTACTCTTAATTGTGAGTAAGTGTACCAAAATAAACTTTTATCCTTTTATTTTATTTTATCACAATTATATTGATTGTAAAAGATTTATTTGATCTTAGATTTCATATTGAATGTCAATTGCAAAGCCCAAAAGGTAGTGGTGTCGAAAAAATACGGTTTCAAGACCCTATTTTCGTAAATCAGACTCTAAATATTTACGAAGTTATATTATAGGTGAATTAAAATTTGTTATACGACTGTTACTCACTAAGTTCTATAGAACTTACAAATGGTATCCTTTATTGTAGGATAAAATTGTCACCCGAAAAATCAAATGGAGGGCTAAGCCAGACATCACCAAATTAAGTAAAAATGGGACAATAGTCATAATATACATATAGAGGGGCACTCCAAGAGGTTATATGTAACAGCCCGATTTTAGTAGTGTCGAAAACTGTGGTTTCGGGACCACAATTCCGATGAGTGAATAAATATTTTAATGTTTATTTAATATTTATAGAGTTATACTAGTGTCATATTAAATTTCAGTTAAGAAATTTTGAAGTTTAGATAGTTAATTAATTTAAAAGGATTAAATGGAAAAAGGTACAAAAGTTGATCTGTTTTGTTAAAAGGCTAATTGGATGTGAAATCTTTAATGAAGGGATTTAAATGGTAAAAATACCATAGATATGTGTGTTACTGGAATTTGGTGGCTTGGTGTTTGTGTAAAATTTTATATTTTTAAAGGCTAAAATGGTAAATAAATAATTATTAAATATAACAAAAGTTGATAAAATGTATCATCTTCTTAATTCCACCTCTTCCACTAATTTTCCTAGCCAAAGAACCCCATTTTCATGCTTTAAAGTTTGGGATATTCAAGGGCTTGCATGGTAAGGTTTTTGAGTTCCATTTTTAATGATTCTATGTTTTTAAGCTCATTTTAGCTTAACCTAGCTTATCCCGAGGGTTAAATTGTAAAGTTGTAAAAATTTTAGGTTTTTTCATACATGAGTTAATAGTGTTTTTGGATTTGTTTGATAGATTATTAAGTTTAATTGTTAGGTAAACATGTTTTGTTAAATAATTTTTGATGAATTTAAAGTTTAAGGACTTAATGGTGAAAATAACAAAATTCATGGTTAATGTTATGATTTAGTGAAAGTTAGGGCTGTATGGAACCTTAAGAATAGTTGAAATTATGATATTTTATTCTTATTGGTTAAATTATAAGATTTAAATTTAGGGGCTAAATGGTAAAAAAATTAAAATGTTAGGGATAATTTTGTAATTTCACATTAATAAGAATTATAGGTTTGAATTGAATAATTGTAGTCAATTGAAATATTTAATTGAGTTAAATTATTATTTAGATCAAGAAAAGAATCATCCAAGCTTGAATCGAGGAAAAGTGAAAGTCTCGGATTTATTCTCGACTTTTGTTGATACAACCATTGTGGTTGAGGTAAGTTCGTATAGATTTTATGTTTATTAAATGTTATTTTGGTTGATTAATCATTAATGTTATGTTATTTATAATTGATTCAGTAATAAATCGATATTTGAATACTTAACGGCAAAAGCCTCATTTGAACCTAGAGAATGCTTAAGATACAAATGACATGTCATCAGGGGTTATATGTTTTAGGCACTGGTCTTGGATGTCCTACTGATGGCTGAGGTCCTGCATTTGTTGTGGATTCTCCACAACTCGTGTAAACAATACGTGTAGCTAACGTCCCGACCCACAGCTTGTGTGAGCATGCCCATTTCACAGCTCATATGAGCATTATTGAAAAGGTTATGGTTCTATAAAAAGGTGTTCCCGAGTATCCAATGTTATTCTATACGGTTCAACGGGTAAGTAAACGAATGGAAAAGCTTATATATGGAATTATGGATAACGATGACATACGAAACAGAAAGGTGAGCTTTAGTAATGCATGGAAAAGAGCACCAATCACATATGTGATGCAATATGAGTAATTTATAAACAATTCATGTTGTATACCATGTTCATAGAAGGTTTATTGTTAATCTATATACTAATCATGTGAATTGTGGTGTTAGGAAAGGCAAGTGCTATATGATTTAATGAGTCTGATTGTATGATTTAATGTTAAGGAACAGTAAGTTTAAGTTTTTTTATACGAACTTACTAAGCATTACATACTTACGTAGTTGTTGTTCATCTGTTTTGTAAATCATCGAAAAGCTCATTCAGTTGGAATCTTGTCAGAACCTTATCACACTCTCCGTTGATCATTTTGGTAGTTTTGAACATTGTGGCTATGGTTATAAATGGCATGTATAAGGCTCATATGTAATAGGTGTCATAAATATATTACTTGGTCCACTTGGTTTGGTCATATATTTTGGCTCATATGTATAAGGCTCATACGTAATAGGTGTCATATATTTTGGAGTGGACTTGTAAAGCTTTGTAAATTAGTGTCTTTTGGTCAGTTTGAGTGATATGTAACTGTATGTTTTAGACATGTTTATAAGTGTGGTTGAAATGGTTGAAATGTTTATGGTTGTAATGAAGTAAGCTTAGGCTATGGAGTGATAGAATTTTTTTTTTAAGTTGAGGTGCCTTTGAATGGCATATTGGTTAGAACCTATAAGTTGATTGATTTGTCATGTTTGTGTGTGTTCAAAGAGTGTTTTGAACCATTAAATGTATATGTAATAGGTGTGTTTGTATATGTTTGGATACTTATTACAAATGTTACATTTTAAGCTTGGTATAAGCTTAATTGTGTATGTATCTTTAATCTTGGTGTGAATATGTTCATATAAAAGTTATTTTGGTCATCTGATATAAACCTTATTTAAGTGTTTGAGTCATGGTATGAATGAATGTGAATGATTAAAAAGAAATGATAAGTTTGGCATGAGTTTTATATATGAACTATTAAATTTTGAATGCAAATTAGTTGATGTGTCATGTGAATTGAGATTGATAATTAAATTGTGGAATTAATGAGGACATATTGGTTAGAACTTAGGCTGATTGTTTTGGCATGTTTTGGGCTTGTTTAAATGTGCTTTTAAAGTATAGAAATGGTTGATTTTGATTTGGCGTGGAACCTAAGTGTTGGATGAAAGTTTGGAAGCTTTTTAAGGTGCACACGGCTTGGGCTATTCCACACGACCATATGTCTTATAAAATTTTAGGTGTAAGATTTTTCACACGGTCATAGTTAGTTATACGGTCTGGACATACGGGCATGTGAAGAAGCTACACAGTCATGTGTGAAGCCACACGACCTGGGCTATTCCACACGGCCATGTGACCTCTATTTTTAAAAGTTTTAAAATTTTGCATATTTTTCTATTTTAATTCAAATTAGTCCCGAATTGTTTCCAAACTATTTTTAGGGCCCCATAAGCTCAATTTAAGGCTCGTGAGCGTATTTTTATCCTAATTTTTATAAGTTATTGAATGTTATAATTTATTTTATATTTTTATTTCTGTTTGATGATAAATGTCCTGATTTGTACTATAACGCTCCGTAACCCCAATTCGATGATGGTGATGGATTAGGAATATTACATTTAGTGGTATTAGAGCTATGATTTAGTCAGCTTTTGGATTGAACATAGCATATATAGAGTATAGAATACATGTTATTTTATAACATGTGATAGTGTGACATCTCTTGAATCATATTGAATTATGTATTCTTATAAATAAAAATGTCTTCCAATCAAGCTGTTTCTGATTAAGCAGAAAGTAATGTTCAAGCCTCTGCTTAAGGGGCAGGTAGAAACGAGTCCGTTCCTGAAGGTCAAGGAAGTGAGGCGCGAAAAGCCTCTTTCCAAATAATGTCAAAATGGTTTAGAAATTTCATTAAACAAAATTCTATGGCTCAACGACCTCCACCCCCTCTTGTACCCCAACCAACTCCCCTTATTCTACAAGGTTCGGAATAGGTACTTATAAATAAGCCTCCTGTCGATAAAATTTATAAGTACGAAGTAAAAGAATTTCGTGGTACAACGAAAGATGAACTAGAAAAAGCTAAATTTTCGTTAGAAAATACCATTTAGGTTTTTGATGAATTAACTTGTTCTCCAATTGATGGTTTGAAATGTGCGATATCTCTATTAAAAGACTTGGCGTATCAATGGTGGAATACTTTAATTGTTGTAGTACTAAAAGATCATGTTAATTGAGATTTCTTCCAAATGGAATTCAGAAAGAAGTATGTAAACAATATCTCGATAAAAGGCGGAAAGAGTTTCTTCAGCTAAAATAAGGATGTAGAACTGTATCTGAATATGAAAGAGAATTTGTAAAACTCAATAAATATGATTGGGAATGTATTCTGACTAAAGTTGTTATGTGTACTCGATTTGAATATATGTTGAAAGAAGATATCAGATTACTTGTTGGGATTCTCGAGTTAAAAGAATTTTTGGTTCTGGTAGATCAAACGCACAAGGTTGAAAAACTCAATAAAGCAAAAAGAAATACAAAATCTGAAACACGGAACACGGGTAAACGACCAATGGGAAAATCATTTCCTTCACCATCAAAGAAATTAAGAGAAAATCACAGTCGTATGTCTGCTCCATCTGGATTTTCAGGAAGAGATAGAGGAAAGCAACAAGCTAGTTCGAAACCCCAGACTATCTTGGTAGCGATGTGAGGAATGTTCGTAATAATAAGTCTCAGTGTCAGAAATGTAACAGAAGACATTTTGGAGAGTTTCGGCTGATGGATGGATCATGTTTTAAATGTGGTTCATATGATCATTTTCTTCATTATTGTCCTGAACAGTCTAATAAAGATAAGGCTTGGAATGTACGATCGGGTAACACGCTTTCGAGAGGGAGACCATCCAAACAAAGTGGTAATGTGGGAAATAGTCGAAGTGGAACAAAAGATTCTATAGTTAAATTTGATGCTTGGGCACTAGCTAGGACTTATGCAATCCGAGATCGAGAGGAAGCTTTGGCACCTGATGTGATTATCGATACATTTTCTATCTTTGATTTTAATGTTTATGCTTTGATTCACACGGGGTCAACGCACTCGTGCATATGCACAACGTTAGTGTCGGATAAGAAAATTGTAAGAACCCATTTTTGCCCGGCCCGTCATAAACCAATAAATAAAACCAAAATAATTAAAACAGTCCAATTACAACTTAATATGGCCCAAAATAAAATTAAAAAAACCTAGAGCCTAAACAGCCCAAAACCTAAACTAATTTTCAGCTAAAAAAAGAAATGGAGGAAACCCTAGCCGCATGCTTCCTTGCTTCCCCTTCACCTCCACCTCAGCCTCCGTACACAGCTGGCCTATAGCCTTCGTACCTGCAAAGAAGACAAACAACAACATAGAGAAAATGCAAAATAGTAGCAAAAAACATTGTAATATTTTCGGCTATAAAAAGGCCATTGCACAAGTTGTAATTTTTTACACATCCACGGATAACAATCAAAACAGAGAAAAATTTGAAAGGTTTTTTTATTATGTTCTTTTCATTTTCATTTCGTTTGTTCTATTTTATTTTACTTTTTTTAAAGAAAAAAGAAAAAGGGACCGAATCTCACATTTCTCATGTTTGGACCGCCGTGGGTGGCCGAAGAAACCATCTCCGATGATAGATGGTGTGAAATTGGGGTCGGGGAGTCGAAAAGCCAAAAAATAGCATTTTTTTATTTTTCAGCCACTGCGAATGGTGGCGCCATCGCCGGCGACTAGCGGCCGCCACGGTGGTCTGGCGCCGGAGCCATGAACGAAGAGGGGAGAGGTGAGAGAGTTTGAGAGCTCTCAATTTTTTTTTTGGAAAATGAAAGAAGAATGATTTTTTTTTGAATTTTTTTTAGTTTATATAGCAACACTAAAATGGCGTCATTTTGGTGTTCAAATTCAGACGCCAAAATGGCGTCATTTTGAGCCTTACCCGTCCGACCCGACCTGCTCCAACCTAGGATCTGCATGTTTTTAATCGGAAAGGCTAATTGCGCTTTTATCCCTTCTATTTTTTTTATTATTTTGCAATTAAGTTTTTATTTTTTTAATTTTTGCCTATTAGTTTATTTCGTTTTCAATTTAGTCCCCCATACAACTGTGTGTTTTGGATGGGAGAAATAATTTCCCGTTTAGTCTCTCTTTGTTATTCGCGCATGCAAATTGGTCCTTTTCTTTTTATATTTATTTTGGATTTGCCCTGAATTTCTGTTTTAAATTCAATTTAGTCCATTTTTTAGTTATTTTGCTATTTTATTATTAAAATTAATTTATTTATTATTACTATTATTTTTTTACTATTACTATTATTTTCTATTATTACTGTTATTGTTTTATTATTATTATTTATATTATTGTTGTTATTATTATTATTCTTTATTTTATTATTATTATTTTCTATTATTATTACTATTGTTATTATTGTCTTTACTATTATTATTATTATTTTATTTTATTTTTTCTATTACTATTATCATTATCATTATTATTATTACTATTATTTTTTACTATTATTATTTCCTGTTTATTTTTTTATTTTAAAATTTTATTAGCTTATTTATTTACTTTTTAGTTTTATTTATTATTTTTCTTTTACCAACTTATTGGTTTTGTTTATTTTACTCTATCTTTGTTTTTATTATTTTCATTCATATTAATGCATCTATTGTTATTCTTTCACGATATTAACATCACAATTTATTTTTACATTTTACTACCAATTTGTATTACACTTTTACCTGATACATTTTAAAAAATGTTGTTTTTTAATAATTCGTGTTTTAAGAGTCGAGAGGTCGTACCCTAACTTAGGGGCTTTGATTTTCTCGATAAATCCAAACCAAGTAAACGTTTTTAAAATTTTTAATGTTCTCGGGAATTAAGAAAAGATCGTATTCAAACTTACGAAATATGATTTCTTTCCAAAACCGAGATACTCAAATTTCTTTCAAAATAAACAAAATTTTCGGGGTTTATTCTCATTTCGAGGGTTTAAGACATTGTGTCCTAACTTACGGGACATAATTTTTTTCCTCGATTAACGTGAAATACGTCTTTTTTTTCAAAAAAATTCAGTTAAATAACTTTTTAACAAATGATCGTATTTTAAATCTCTTCAAAGTTCTCAATTTTCGACACTAAGACATTAATTAATCAATTAGGTACCAATTTTGGGCGTATCAAGGGTGCTAACCCTTCCTCGTGAGTAACTGACTCCCGAACCCGTTTTTTGGATTTTGTAGACCAAAAATTACCGTTTAATAAATTTAATTTTTTGTTAAAATGATTGAATTACTAGGTGATCCGATCACACCTAAATAAAAAGGATTAGTGGCAACTCCTATGTTCGTTTTCAAAATCAAAGTTGGCCCTTTTTTAAAAAAAATGGTTTCGACAAAAATACCTGTAGTGTAACAACCCAAATTTTAAGGTCGTTGGAAAATTGAATTTTCGGGTCATTATTCCAAAAAATGAGTTCGTAAATATTTATTAGAAATATTTACGAAGCTAGTAGTGTAGTTAATTAGACTTTGGTTAATTAAATTAGCTTGAATTAAGGCCAATTTAGTGAAAGGACTAGATTAAATATAGTGTAAAAATTTAATTGTAGAATAGAGAAAATTCAAGGGATTAAATTAACAAATAAGCCTTATGTGACAAGTATGTGGTAAGTATAAATACATATGTATTATTTTAATTGCTGCAAATGTATGAATATATATATATATATATGTATTTACTTAATATTTAAGAAATAATAATTACAATTTAAAATATAATAATAATAATAATAATGATATAATATAATAGTTATAATAAATAAAAGAAATAAAACATAAAGAAAAGGAAAAGAAGGGCACGAACAGAACAGGGAAAGAAAGAAAGAAAAAGGAAAAAAAAAAAAGGAAAAATAGAGTTTTAAGGTTCAAGCTTTAAGTGGTAAGTAAATTTAATCCATTTTCTTGTAATTTTGGTGTCTATAGAATCTTAGGAAGAAATACTATTTGAGTTATGTTGGAATTTAGAAAGTTATTAAATTTTTAGATGTTGATTAAGTTGAATGAATGGAAGAATTATTGGTTTAATTGATAGAAATTCAAGTTAGAAGTGGGAGAACGATTGAATTGTAAAGATTGATATAAGTTTTGTTATAGTAGGGATTAAATTTTTAAATTGTAGAATTGATGTTTTATATTGAATATTAAGAGTTGAAACTTGTTTAAAATAGGTATAAAATGAAATTTATAAGGTTATTTGAAGAAAAAGAATGGTTATAGTGGTAGGACCTAATTGGAAATATAGTAAAAGTTACATGAAAACTAAAGAGTGTGTTATTAAATAAAATATATTAATAATTTTAAATGTTAAATTTTATGTAGCCAGCGTAGCACCGGAAACATCATCGAAAAAGGGAAAGGAAAAAGTGAACGAGGATATCGAGTAAATGCGAGAATTTCTGTTTGTATTTCTATAAACTATGCTTAATGATTTAATACAACGTAATTGTTATTTTTAATAGTTAAAATGTATAATGAATGATATGATGGAAACTGTTACTACTTCTGTATTGAAATGAAACAATTTGAATACCCTATTAACATGTCGGGCTAGTCGGATACAATTGGCATGCCATAGGATTAGAAGTGTTCAGGGATATTCCGATTGTGTGTCGATGAGACACTATATGTGTTGACTACTGTGACTATTCCGGATTCGTTCCGAAGAGGTACTTCGTACCTAACTATGACTATTACTGTTACTGTTACTGTTACCCTACGATGTATTCCAGTTTAGGCCAATGAAACACTGTATATTATCCTCGGTGTATGGGTTGGATCCGCGTATCCGTTTAGGTCCGAGTTATGTTACTAGGGGTAAATGAAAGTACTGAAGACTGTTTACTATTGATTATGTGACTATGACTGGTATACGAGGTTGAAAGATATTGAGTGATAAAAAATATATAAATATAAAGATATATATATGAATTGCTTAACTACATGAAAGAGTTATGAAATGAATGAATAAGGCTTTAAGTTACAATGAATATACATGGTTTATTATTGTTTTAAGTATTAGTTTATAGAAATATCATTGAGTGTATACTCAGCGTACGGTATGTTTCCGTGCATAGGACTAGGTAAGAAAGAAAGTTAAGGACTCAGCATCCAAGCCAATCCTGAACTCAAAGTGGTGAAGTACCTTTCTTTTGGTAAAATGACATGTACGTAGGCTGATAAGAATTTGTTTTGTAAATGATAAGAATGAGCATGAAAGATGTTGAAACATGGTATGAAATATGCACATTTTGGAAGTTAAACTTACATGAGTTTGACTAGTATGATAATGAAGTATGATTATAATATGAATTGTAGTACTTAATCCTTAAGAGGTATTGAAGTGAATGAATGAATATTTGCTAAGTTTGAATGGCATAGTGAATGATTTAAGAACTATTAGTAAATGTTTGGGCGTGAATTAGATGTGTTTAGCATGTGAAAATAGCTTAAAAATGGTCAAAAATCATGTTTTTACACGGCTAAGTCACACGGGCATGTGCTCAGGCCGTGTGGCTCTCTGTTTATGTCACACGGGCTGTTCTCACGACTGTGTGTGCAAGTCAGATTTGCCCACGGCCTGGCCCCACGGCCATGGGAACCCCATGGCCTGGCCACACGGCTATGTCCGAGGCCACACGGGCGTGTGCCCCTATTTTCAAGGTAAAATTTCCAAAGTTGTCGATTTAATCCCGAACCACTTCTAAAACATGTATTCAGCCCCGTAAGCCCATATTAGGGACTTTATGATGAAATTTGAAAAGAACTGATCTGGAATGTAAAATTTATAACTCGATTTTGTATAAATGCTAGTGTATATGTCCGGTAATGCCTTGTAACCCTATTCTGGTGATGGTTTGGGGTTAAGAGGTGTTACATGTGGAGTCCGCTGAGTTTGTGGTCAAAATAACTAATTTGTTAGGCCAATATGTGCTAGTCGATAAAGTTTGTGTCCCCTAAAAATTTGAAATTGCAACTTTCCGACTGACTTGATGTTATTACCGTTTGATGAATTTGATGTGATTCTCGGCATAGATTGGTTGACCTTGCACGATGCTGTTGTGAACTGTAAATGGAAACAGCTTGTTTTAAAATGTCAAAATGGTGAAATAGTCAAAGTTGAGTTAGATAAGAATGATTGTACAACTGATATTATTTCAGCATTATTAGCTCAGAAATGTGTCAGAAAAGGTTATGAGGCAATTTGACTTATATCTTAGATACTAGAGTTCGTGAATTTAAAATATGTATATGTTAATACAGGGTGTAGTGTATAATAAATTGTCATAATGAATTATTATTAAATTCATAAAAGTTAGGCAGTTATTTTGGTCTTGTATTCATTCGGGACCCGAACCTGGAGATCGGGTCGGGCCTAGGGTGTTACAAGCTCCCTCTTCATTTCTCTCACCAAAAAAACTGTTGTTATCTATAAAGAACAAATGTGTCAATGCTAGACCACTTTGCTGCACTCTTGCTCCTTGAATTACCCCTTCTTGTTTTGCTAGTTTGAGCAAACTGGAGAGGCCCTCAGCACAAATTAAAAATAAATGGGGACTTAAAGGATCCTATTGTCACAATCCCCAAGAAGGTCAGAATACTATAACCCCAAAGCACTTAACCAACACACCATAACAAATTACTTGATACACTTAAACAACCAAACTTTAATAAATTTGGGGCGTTACATACTTCCTTACCTATAATATGCCAATACTTCTGAAAAATAAAGTTGGAAAACCATCTGTACCTGATGCTTTTAGTGGAACCATACTTTTAACTGCAACTAACACTTCATCTTCCCTAAACTCAGCTGGTAGCTCTTCGTTCATACCCTCCAAGATGCAAGGTTGTATCCCCGACAATAAATGTTCACAGTTCCTTATTGTTGAAGTCGTGAATAACTCTTCGAAGTAATCTGTCTCAATTACAATCATTTCCTTTTCCCCCACTATCCACACTCAATTCTTGTCCCTCAATCCCTTGATAGCATTCTTTCTCTTGCGATAGGATGCAAACTGATGAAAATAGGATGTATTTCAATATCTAAATCTGAGTCAGTTTGCTCTTGCTCGTTGCTCCTAGAATAATTCTTCTTTATCTGCTTCTATGTTCAACGCAGACTTTATCTCAGTTAGCTCAACTAGATTGTCCTAATCAAGATCAGTAAAACTCAGTTTTTCCCACTGGGCACTCAATTCAGAGAATCTTTGTTTCCAATTTGTTTGATTCACTTTCGCCCAACTACTTCCTTAGTTCTTAATTCTTCCAATTTTGTTGGCCTATCCATCCTCGATGAATCCGAAAGAATTTTAATTTGCGTCTCATATGTTTCTTCAAATACCTAGTTCGCATTAAAATGGAATTGGGAGTGTTTCCTTACCAGCTGGCCTCTTTCGTTGTCTATAGTATCAGTCAATACCAGGAAGTGATCAGAAAATGCATAAAGAAGATGTTTAATAGTATAACCTGGAAAGAGCTCCCAACAAGCCGAATTTACAACCTCCCAATCTAGACATTCTCACACATTATTTTTCGATAATCGACCTCTCTCCCAAGTGAACCACTATCCTGAAAAGCCCAAGTTATTAAGGTCACATAATTTAATGATATTTAAGTATATGACACATAGGAAACATTTTTTTTAAATGTAATCTATGTTTTATTAAATTAATCAAAATCTTTCTCAAAATTAACATTCTATTTATGATAATATTTTAATTATGGTTATTTTACAATTGATTTTTTTTTTTTGCAAAACTAAAACCAATCATTTTTCAAAATATTAGTAATATATGTTTCTAGTTAACAATTAATTTCTCTAATTAAAGGATAAAAATTAGGTGTAACTGTTTGGAGGCAAGAAGTTTATGTTTGATTTAATGCGTTATTAATTCTATTTTCATTTCAACAGCAAGTAAATCAAATAAAAAAAATAGAGAAGAGAGAGAGAATTAGTTTTTTTTTTCCCTCTTAAACTATATGGATTTCAAAGAGAAAAGGGAGGAAGAAAATGAGACTAAATTTGAGTAGGACAGTGACAACTGACAACGATTAGATTGGAGAAGAGATTTTGTCAAAATAATCCAAAGTCCAAACTGAGAGGGAAACGCATAATATTTTTTGTTTTGATCCTTTAATTTTAGCAGCTCAATAATATATTCTTTATTGCATTTCAAAAATGCTTTTTTGGAGCCATTTTCGTATAATAAGGGTCCTTTTGATAAAAATAATATTAAAAAATAATTAATAATAAAAATAGGGTGATAAACAAATTAATTAAAAAAATGGAGTGTTTGTTATTGCCTGACACATTGGCTATGAACTTTTTTAAAAAATTTGATAGAAAAATAAAAAAAACTGAAAAAGTGGAAAAAATGTGTGATATTGCCTGATGACCGGTAAATTTTAAAAATAATTTTCATAGCAAAAAAATAACTAGTTTATGGTTCCAACACTATATAATAACTTTTTACTTACTTTTAATGTCTTACTGGTTTTTCATTTATTTAATATCTTAATGTATTTTTCTATATTTAATATATTTTCTTTGCATTTTCTATTATTTTTCCTATCAAAATTTTTTAAAATTCATTGATGCCACCAATGTATCAAGCGGTACTTCGAAATTACTGTATCAAATACTCAATTTTCATAATTAATTTATTCTTTATCCTATTTTTGTAATTAATTAATTAATTTTTAATATTATTTTTATAAAAAATCATAAAAATTTAATTTTAAAATCTAAAGTATTTTTGAAAGGTTAGTTTCAACTTAAATACAAAGTTAAAATTTATTGTATTTGCATTTAGGAAAAAATATTTTGAAGTTAAATTACATTTTTAATCTTCATTTATAATCCAATGAATGTTACTTAATATTTATATTATGTATACAATTATTTTTTATTGAAATTTATTTCAAATATATGATATTATATATTTGAAATTGTTAATAATTTCTTTAATATTTAAAATATAATTTATATATTTAAATTAAATTTTACAAACAATTCATACTAATTACTTAAAAAATTTAAAATTTATATTTCATAATATTAATAAACTTTAACATCATTTAATGTATATTTTACTTTATAATAGTTATATTCAAAATAAATATTTTATTTTTAAAATTTATTTCAATTTTTTAAAAGAATGCCGACCGTTCATCTAAAAGAAAAGTAAAAAAGTACCTCGATAAAACAAACAAAACCAGCTGGCCACCAAAAACCATGCGCCAATAAAAATTTGTGATTTTGAAATTAGAAATTAGAAATTTGTAATTGTAATATATATTAATAAAAATATTTGTTTTATATATAAAATTGAAAATACAACTTATAAAACAATCATCACTGATAGTGTTGCTTTCAGTTTTGTTAGATTTTTCATGTTATCCACTGTCACCTTAGAAAAAGAGAAATTGAAATTGTCCTAGTAATTGAGTAATGGTAATTGAAATTGTCCTAGTAATTGAGTAATGGTGTATTTAGTATTACTTTTAGAGAACATTTTGGGATAAAAAGTATTTTTAGATAAAAGTATTCTAAAATAAATTATTTTTGAGAGAAAAATATTTTTAAAACTAAAATTAGCTCAAAAATATTTTTTAAAAGTTAAAATTTTAATTTTTTCCAAAATATTTTTGAGAAACATTCTTAAGCTAAGCTTAAATAGTTTAGTTGATCTTATACTTAATCAAGTATAAAGGAGAATTTTTAGTTTTAAGGATTTTCGATTAATTATGATTTTAAGATTAGAAATTTGTTTTTAAAGCTAAATATAATACAAATATTTCTTTAATATTAAAATGCAACTAATAAAAGACTATAATAATTACTATCACTGTCAGTGATGCTTTCAATTATTGTTAGATTTTGCATGTTACGTTTGTCACTAGTAAAAAAATTGAAATTGTCACTGATAATTAAGGGCGAGTAAAATGTTTACTTGGGTTTATTTAATTATTTAATTACAATTAATTAAATTAAAAATAATAATTTAAAGAAATTAATTTAATTTTAAGTTATTTTTTATTTAGTGAGAAAATATATTTATTGTGAATAGTTATATATGTGATTCTCTTGTTTTATTGTTTTTATTCATTCTATAACAACAGCTTTTATGTGCAAATGACATATATAATTAGGGATAAAATAATGTGTAATTAAGCTCTAGTTATTCGCCTATTAATTGCAATATTATCTAATCATGGAGTCATTATACTATAGTGTCATGATTAAACTCCCTCTTATGATCATGTCATAAATGTGTTGCTCTAATAGGATATCCTTATATCTTTGGATTAAATCTATTCATCAAATATGATCATATTTTATCTCATTGTAACAATTATCTTCTTTCATGAAAAGTTAATTACTAACAATTAGTAATCAAATCATTTCGTGGCCACATTTCTTTTTCAACAACTATGTAATGCCAATGAGATTATATCATTTAACCTTATAGGGCTATGATTCTATTATTGTGGAATGATACTACATCATGTAGAAGTCTTATACCCAACGAACAAGCTTTCAATTCCTTAATCATTTAAACTCACGATTTTAATACATCAAAATATACAAGTCACGCATACATAGTCCATCATTCACTCAAAATTAAGGTTTGTAACACTAAAAACATCACAAGTGAATAAATCCATAAATGGATTTAGGACAAATTCAACAAAACTTGGGTCCTGTCTGATATATTGTCAGTCTAAACAATCACATCTATATCTCAATCTTTTAACAGTCACCCCCTTCAATATTCAAGACAAGGCATCTCCTCAATTTGACTTAATAGACGACATAATAGTTTTTCAATCAATTTGCTCAATTTTTATTAGACTATGGACTTTTAGATTATCTATTAATATAAGTTGTCTTCTCATATTATAATTAGACCACATAGTGTAACTTAGTATTAATTAAACATTAGTGTTGAGTAATATTCTCTTGTGTTGTATTAAGAGAAACACAGTGAGTATTTATACACATTCCTACTGCTATTATTACAGCTCACAATAAGGCCCACTATTTTTTCTTGGCCTTCGGGCTAAGGGCACTAACATTATCTGGGCCCCTTTTGGTTTATTAGACGCTTGTCTGCGAGGCAAGCGGTCCTTTCTGATATTGGGACTGACTCTTCTAGTGAACCTCGCACCTGCCAATCACGAGTGGAGGTCCTCTTCTCAGACATGACTCGCGACCTCGTCACTGCGAGGTTTACCCGTGCTCTCATCTTGCGATCTTATTTGTGCGAGGCTTACGCAAGTTCCCCCGCGCAATCTCTTTCTATGAACATCTTGCATTCCCATGAGGTCTTCAGTTGACTGTGTCTGTAGGTGAACATTCTTTTTTCTAGGTCGGAGGTCTAGATCCTCTCGGTCATTCAGGCTATCAGTTCCAAACCCTAATAATCAGATAAATAATAAATCAATATTTGCTTATTTTTTACTTTGCATGCAAAATCTATCGAGGATAATTACAAACACCTAGAGAGTTACATTTATGTCCCTATAAAAAAATAAGATGTGATTTCACCTCTAATAAGCTCAAGACACGTGGTGTCACTTGTTTCCCATATATAACCTCACTCACAACACTAAAGACAATCAAACACTTGGAACTCTCTCACTTCTCTCTCTAATCTTGAAAAAAAAATTGGTTAAAGATTGAAAAAGCAATATTTTGGTTTTAATTAATTTTTTTAATTTTTTAATAAAAGCTTTAAAAACTTTGATTATATTTTGGTTCATTTAACCTTCCATTTTTATAGATATATATTTTTATTTTTGTTAAATATTTTCAAATATTTTTTAATTTATTCTTTTTCATTTTTGACGTGGTTAAATCGGGTTTCTTATGAACTGTATTGTTGTTTCTGAAAACGGAAGCTAGATAGTCATTTTCTTCTAAAAAGTAAAAGCTCTCTCCATTTTTTTTTCTCTAAAAATCTTGCCTTGTCAAGTCTTAAAAAATGGAGGGTTCCTCAAACTCCATTGTTGAAGAAAGAGCAGAGCTTATGGTTTCACCAGATAATAAAAACCTCGAACTAAGAACAGCCCATTTCATTACACCTTCCATAGGCTTAACCTCCATTGATGGAAACCTTCCAAACCATTGTCTTTCCTCTTTGCCAGAAACGTATCCCAAAAATGGGGCTATGGAAGTAAATTTCGTTGGGTGGAGACACCCACAAAAAGAATGGAAAGTATGGGTCGCCAACATGGCTTCATTACATGAATCCACATGGAAGGAAGCTGGTATTTTCGAAGCTATAATGAATTCAACGTACAAGATTGAAAGGAACAATGATTTGGTCTTTGGGGTTGCTGAAAAATGGTGCCATGAAACCAATAGTTTCATTTTTCCTTGGGGTGAAGCGACGATTACATTGGAAGATATCATGATCCTTGGGGGTTATTCAGTTTTGGGGTCTCCTGTTTTCACCCCTGTTGAAACAGAGGAAATGGAGGAAACATGGGAGAAACTCGAAAATGCAAGGAAAGAAATGTACAAGAGTACAGCTAAAAAGGCCAGTCACAGTTTGTGGATAAGGAAGTTCATGCACAGCGGTAGCGAAATCGAGCACGAGGCATTCCTTGCATTGTGGTTATCAAGGTTTGTTTTACCATCTTGTTTTGATGTTGTTGCTAACATTGTTTTCCCCATTGCTATTCACCTTGCCAGGGGGACTAGAATTGCACTTGGACCTGCTGCTCTTGCTAAGATTTATAGTGATTTGAGTTGCTTAAAACAAAACATTATTGCTTCAACACAGTTAGATTCCAATTGTGATGGTGGAAATGTTGCAGTTGCACTAGAGGTTACACTTTGCTCACAACTTACACTAGTCCAGGTTTGGGTCTGGGAGAGATTTCCGGACTTACGTCCGAAGCCTAACTTCATCGAAAATGGCGATCCAAGGTTGGCTTTATGGCATGACGTGAAGTGCAAAGTGCAAGATGTGAGGTCAGTTCTAGACTCAAGCAAGGAACGGTTTGATTGGCGTCCTTACGTTAATGGTGGTAAGTTTTATGGAGATACAGCAACGTGGATATCAGTTGATTTGAGTTTAGACGATGAATTGCTGTCGTTTGCTCAATGCTTGAGGGCTTCGGAGCTGGTTGGACTAGAATGTATAGAGCAGTACCTTCCGCATAGAGTGGCATTGCAATTCGGAATGGATCAAGATATTCCCTGTAGTGTTCCCCGATCAAATGATAGTCCTGAGATCGCATGGTCCAATTACAATAATTCCGTTGGTGGTGGGAAGTTGTACATTCCTTCCAAGCTTTTCAAGGGAGGTGTCACTGCTAAATACTCGAATTGGTGGAAGCAATCGGTCTTGATTCTGCAAGAAGAAAGTATAGATGTGTTACTAAAGCAAAGAAGCTCCACAAACTTCAAAATGACACCAAATGGAACAATGGGAATTAATGAAACTGATATGTTCAAAGGTTTAAAATTGATTCCGAAGTGCTTGAAGCGGCCTAGAGAAGATGATACTTACAGTGGTTTTAAGACAATGCCAAAGAAGTTTAATGGAGTGGGAACCCATACGTCGTCCCTAACTCGACCTGGTAGCAGTGCCAGTTCTGATCATGGTTCTCCAATGATAAAATTTAAGCAGTTACCAATATATCCAAAACGGAAGAAGGAAGTTTGTAATGCAGGTTTTGTAGCTCGAAGCTCATCGATAACAATTGGCTCAGAAGTAGACACTGAAGTTAAGAATGAAAGTACTTCATCTAGCTCTCTGTCCAAGTTAAAGCCTGATTTTGTAATTCAGAAGGAACTTAATAATTCTTCATTTCCTCCTGGTTTTCCTCCCAAAGGAAATATGCTGCAATCCAATGGTTCTTTTAATGGAGATAAGCTGAATGTGGCTTTACCAGTTCCTCCTGGTTTTATCCCCAAAAGTTCCATTACTGAAGATAAAATTAACCCTCCATTTCCTCCTGGTTTTCCTTCCAAATGCAATATGGTGGAAGTAAGGGATATTGTTGATGCCAGAGATTTTGTTGAAGATAAAGTGACTGTAACAATGGGTGGGAATCATTCAGCAAGTCATCCTGGAAGTCTTTCTTTGGATTCCGACGATGAAGATCAACTTACAATATCAAAAATGTCGAAACCCAATAAGAAGTTTGGCAATATTGACAGAAGAGATACTTTAGAGAACTCATCAGGTCAATGTTCAGTTGCAGATAATGAGCTTCCAAGATGTGAGCTGATAACAACACTTGGAGCAGAGGAGGATGCACATGGCGCATCAATCGTACCTGCAATTTACGGTAATGCTTGTCCAAATGAACAATCATGGCTACATCTCGAAGCACGTATATGCAAACTGGAGACACTGCTTGGTAAAATGAAAGCAGCTAGGGAGGTTAAGTCATTAGTAACTAATGGTTGGGTTAATTTGGATTAATTAACCATTTGTTTTTGGCAAATATTTGATCATCCATTAGAAGTGAATTTAAGGATCAGTTGCCTAAGCAGAGACATTGAAATTGACATGCTTTTGATGCTACCCTTTTTGGTGAATTTAGTTAGTTCAACCATTTTATAGCAAGAAAGAAAAACAGCTTTTGTTGCTTATATAAGTTGCAAGATGACAAATTACAAAGTTAAAGCTTCTTGTACATTTGCTTCAACCAATATTCCTATTTCAGACTACGCATTTTAAAAAATCTTCATACATGGGAAAAAACTTCACCAATCTCGGAGAACAGAAGCCATGGATCTTGAGCTCTGCTTTCTACTCTTTGGTTAATTCCAATTTCACTGCCACCATTCTTTCTCTTCAATTCTTCAGAGAATCAATACTCTTTGAGCAAAATCCAATATGTTTAAAGATTGTTTGTACCTACAGCCTGTTAGCAAAACATAGAGAACAAACTCATTCGAAATTAAGCTGATTAGACCTCAACATACAGCAGTAATCAACAGGCAAATAATAAAAAACCCCAATCCTCAATGCTAACAAGGTAATCATCAAAGCTTAAAGACCTTAAAGAACACACCTGCTATTGCAAATCAGCTAGGACTGAAAAGGCAGCACAATATTAAAGATCAATTACAGAAGAAATCTATTAAAAAGCACATAAAAAGACAGGCTAAGAACCAAGTACTTAATCCAAATACATTTTTTCACAGGTTTACAAACACAAACAGTTTCAAGGACATCAAGAAGATGTGAATCCAAGCTTTAAGCATGCAAACAATGGAAAGATATTGAATACCAAAATAGAAATTTTCCATTTTCTAATAAACTATGAGTATGCATCCCTCAGATTCATTGCTCATCAATGGATATCAGTCCACTACTTTTATTTCCTACTATTGTTCTTCATAAGGATGCAAGTCAAATTTCAATAATTTTAAAATAAAAAAATAATCTCCTCAAGAAGCATATTGCTAAATATAATTAGATTAAACTAATTAGAAAACGTAAGAAATGCTTGATTTAAAGAACAGAGCAAGAGAACACCAATAATCTTCAAAAAAAAAAAAAAGAGATGAAACTGAACGAAAAAAAGTCCCTCAAAAAGATCTATTCATCAAAGCTATTCAGGCCTATCAACTTTTAAGATCAAATAGAACTTCACCATTGGGATATTAAATTGATCAATGTAAAAAATTTTATTTTATTAAAGAAATTTTTTTAAAATGAAACTTTTTTAATCAATAAATGAAAGAAAACCCAGAAAAGGGTAAGCATGGGGCATCTATCAGAAACGGTATTATCATCAACATAATCAGGCTACTTTTAACATGAAAAATATCCATCATTTAGATGCAAAAATAAAATCTTACTTAGAATTTGCCAAAAAAAAGGAGAAAATCTGCAGAAGAAAAAAAAAATCCCTCGGAATTGGATAGTCCTCAATGGAAATAAATTGGTCCACTAGTAATTTATTTCTTCGGATTAATTCCTCATAGGGATAAGCAATAAATGCCCAAGAAAAACAAACAAAAACACAACATTGTTGATAAAGAAAATGATATTTATCCCATAATCAACGCATCTGAAAATTTCTGGAAAAAAAAAAAAAGAAGAAGAGGAAACAGGTGATGGCAACTGAGAATGCTACAATAAGGGTTTGGGAAATAAAAGATTAGGGCTTTTGGTTGCTTTAATAGAATAAGATGATAAGTTCAAATTGCCTAATTTGTCCTCAATATATAATTAAATTACAATCAGCCATGGCATGATGTATTTGGCTGGGCTTAGGTGGATGGAAGCCATTGTTAGCCTTTTCTAGCCCAACAAAACCTGGTTAGCATAGAAATTTTGGTACCAACCAAAGAAAAGCTTAAGGTAGGCAGCAAATGTTAGACCAATTAGTCCAAGTTGGACTCAATCCATATGATACTCATGGCTAATTTAGCAACGTTTTTAAAAAGTGTTTTTGAAAGTACTGTGAAAAAATATTTTAAGAACAAAATTTGATAGACATCGAAATTACTAAAAATAATTCCTACAAAAATAATTTTAAACTGTAGCAAAGAGTGGTAGTAGGGTTGAGTCCACAGGGATTAGATATCGTAATCAACTTTTGTATTCATTTATGAACAGGATATTCGTCGCGTCAAGTGTCGTGACAAGAGTCGTGCCCATGACTCCAAATGTACCTGCGAAAAATAAACAATTAAATCGGGGGAGTTTGAGAATATTTAAGAAAGTAAATAATTTAGTCAACTTAAACAAACGATTGACTACTATTAAAAATAAATGTAAACTGGAAATAAATTAAGACTTTTGTAAACAGATAAAATAAGCCTTAGCCTTAGACTCGATAAATTTCGTATCAAGAATCGATCTTTGAAAATTTATCTTCTCTTCCAAACGTTAAGTTGGTTATAGCAGCGTCCTATCCACCAATTCTTCCTCTTGTAGCTGGCTCCAGTATGACTTGCAAACCAACCCTTACCGATTATCTAACCGAGATACACGTGCTCCCGATTCAAGATCCTGGTATAACATCTCGATTTTGGGCTTAGTCAGAACAGTGGTTTCGAGACCACAAATACGATGAGAAAAATTTAATTTTTATTATATTTTTATGGTCTACAATTTCGCGAAATGATTTTGTGAAAATTTCGTTTGAAAATTTCGACGTTTGGGCACTCAATTTAGTAAAAAGGACTAAATTGTAAAAAGTGCAAAAGTTGAGTTTTACATGTTAGAGGTGTCTAATTGTCATGAAATTTTAAATGGAAGGTGCTTAAATGATAATTAAACCATTGTATAACTTGTTGGACAAAAATGGCCTTGGTTGGGTCAAATTTGAAAGAATAGTAAAAAAGACATTTTGGTCATTTAGGGGTAAAATGAATTAAAAGACAAATTTTAAACTCCAAATGTGTCCCTTTCTTCTTGTTACAACAGAATGTACCAATAGCAGCCATGGTTAGGGTTTGGTCAAGCTTCCAAGCTTAATAATCAAGAAAATCGAGATTTGGGCTTAAATCAAAAAAATACAAGGTTATGTACTAGAATGGTAAATTGCCATTTCTGGATCCGTGGTAAGATCACGTGATTTAATAAGCCTATTATTCATGATATTATTGATATACATGAAATATAATTTGTTATAATTGTATTGAATTTGATGTTAATAGAAATTTGATGGGATATGATATTTAAAAGAAATTAGTGATTACCGAGAATATGAGATCTTGCATATGTTGCAATAAAGGTTGTCCCTAAAGGATAATCTTTTGATCTAATTATGAAAAGGAAATGTACGCCTTGTGTGTACAATGTGAAAAGTGGTAGCTTCGGCTACCTGATCAGTGAAAAGTGGTAGCTTCGGCTACCTGATTAGTGAAAAGTGGTAGCTCCAGCTACCTGATCAGTGAATAGTGATAGCTTCGGCTATCGAATGTGAAAAGGGATAGTTTCGGCCATCAAATGTAAAAAGGGATAGCTTCGGCTATCAAATTTGGAAAGGAAAGGTATACTTTGTGTATACTATTTGAAAATGTTAGGTATACTTTGTGTATACCATTTGAAAAAGAAATGTATACTTTGTGTATACCATTTGAAAAGGTTAGGTATACTTTGTGTATACCATATGAAAAAGGGAAGGTATACTTTGTGTATATCATATGAAAAGGAAAGTGATACTTTGTGTGTACCACTTGGAAAGAAACGTACACCTCGAGTGTACAACTGGAAAAGGAAAGGTCTATCGGAAATTCAACGGGTATCATAATGAATGATGCGATGAAAGTCCCGAGATGGACGTGGTGATAAAGGTAAAGTTAATTGATATGCTATGGATATGTATAGGTACGTACATTATACTCATAAGTGATGCCTTATTGAAATGTGATAAATGATGAGTAAGCGAATTCAGGCATATATATGTGTATACATGATAAACAAGTGAAAAGATTTGAAAGATGAATCATCCTCATGCTTATGATTATGAATTGTGTTCATGTTAACTTACATTGTGTAATTAAATATGAGATTTATGAAATAAGGAGTCCGTGATCAATGTGACAATGGAATTATGATAGCTATTGTGATTTTTGCACCGAAACAATGTTGAACAACAACAGTAGCCTGAATTTGAAAAATCACCATAAATGGTGGAAGTCGAATTAGAGGCTGAATAATATATGAAATTAAATCTTAATGAGTCTATTTTCACATAAAAGAAACGGTGTAAGCAAAAGAATTTTATATTATGAGATACTTGAATTCTTGTGAGGTAGAGTTAGAATGAGTTCGAAATCCCCTGTTCTGACTTGGGAAAATCACTAGAAATTATACAAAAATAATTATGAGTTAGAAATCATATGAATAAAATCCTTAATGAGTCTACTTTTAGGAGAAAATATGGGAACATTATCTGAGTCTCGTACTATGAGATAAATAAATTTTAGTGAAAAAAAGTAGAAGCTGTCAAACAGCAAAACAATGGAGAATTTGAATAATAAACTGTACTTATTGGCTGGACCAAAAATTCTAAAAATTTTATGGTGGAAAGATATATGAGTCTAGTTTCTGGGAAAATTTACGGATATCAATTTAGAGTTCTATAACTCCAGATATAAATGATTTAGTGACTGTGACTCAAGAAAGCAGCTTAACTAGAACATGTGTAAATGTACAATTTGGTTAGTTTTACTATAGAAAGCGTGTTAGTAAATTGCTTATTATTATTTCATGCGAGCTTACTAAGCTTAAAGCTTACGCCCTCATTTTCATTTCTTTTAGTGTTGTTAGGTTAGTTCAGGGTTGGAGACCGTTGGAGGCAGCATCACACTATCAAGCCAACACCTTGAGAGTATAAACACATATGCTAGAATTATCAAGTGAGTGGCATGTATATGGATCTAGTTTTATAACATATGTTATTATAATTTGGCCAAATATATTAGTCTTTAGTGAGCTAATGATTCTGACTTATAAATCTAGATATTCATGTTATGTCTGATATTGGTGATGTGCATATGCTTGTATGCCATGATGTTATGCGTTGTTGTAAGAATGCCATGCTTGTGTCTTGATTGTAAATATATAATTACTCAAATATGCCATGTCAATTGCTATGCAAATGTATAAGTGTATGTAGGTAATTAAGGTTGGCAATTGACTTAGAAAATAGCCTTGAAATTGTCCACACGAATAGATACACGGGTGTGTGACTAGGCCATGTGTGACACACGGCTTAAGCATACGGGCGTGTGCCTTGGCCGTGTGACCCTAACTTGTTCATGACCAAATGGACAAAGAGCTCCATTGGCATAGGACACGGGCGTATCCCAAACTACACGGACGTGTGTGACCACACGGGCCAATCCACACGGGCGTGTGACTCTCCGAAGTAAGAAAATTAGTTAAGTTGCCCATAGATTTTCAAAGTTCTTGGTTTAGTCCAAAACCACCCCAATGTATGTTATAGGCTTCGAAGGCCTGTATAAGGGATGATGTGTATCTGTTTAAGATGTTTTAATTTTGGACAAAATTTTGTGGCCCGGTTTTGCGTGTTGTGATTGTTTAAGTCTGGTAACGCCTCGAACTCTGTCCCGACGTTGGATACGGGTGAGGGGTCTTACATATGGCATCCTTGCGTTCTGAAGAACTCAACTCAAATTAATGACCTCAACCGCATGGGTCGTTTAAATTCGATCACTTCTTTCTTGATTTGTTCTCAGAGATCTGAATACAGCACGACCGACTCGTTTCTCCAACTGTCAGCTAACATGACTTCAACCCAACGTGCACTTTTTGACTTGTAATCAAGTTAACCTTAAGGGATGAGTTGTCAATCCCGATACTTAGGAAAAGAATAAATACCGATTGGACGGATTTTAGCATGAATTCATATCTCACGATTCCCGACCGGAAAGAACACTAGCCTAAAGCTAAGATGAAATTTAGTTAAGCATGCAATTAATCATGCTTTGTATGTTTAGAAAGGTAGGTTGATGATAATTGAAAATTTTGGGGAATGAAAAGGACTTGGAAGGCAATTAGCCCAATTTTATAAAAGTAAGCAAAATTCAAATGAAAATGGTAGTAGCTCACGTCAACTTGAAAGAAAAGGGAAGAATAATTCTATTCCAATTTAAAGTAGGAATACAGAATTAATGGATGATTTCCTAAGAACATAAAGCCTCTATTTATATACATGAGGTTTACTAAATTTAGCCTAAACTAATTTAATATAAAATCAAAAATAAAATAAAAATAAATAAAATAAAATAAGATTTTCCTATTTTTGGTTTTTACAAAGTCAAAATATTTGATATGTCCTTGGCTTCCTCCACCTTTTTGATTTGGCCCCATTTCATTGATTATCTTTCAAATTGGCCCTTTTTAGCTTGTTTTTGACTAATTGCATCCCTGACTAGATTAAATCATAAAACACTTAATTAGCAGGGTTCAGTTCAAAAATAAACCAAATTAAACACAAAAAAAATGCAAATTAATATGTTTATCAAATCCCCCTACTTAGCTCATGCTTGTCCTCAAGCATATTGTTCCTTCAAACATTAGAATTCATTCTATAATTTATTAAAAATTGAGCCTCTTTTCCGCATCCTCAATCAATGCAAACAACATAGGAAAAAATAAATGAATATCCAGAATATATCGTTTGATCAACAAGTGTTATAGAATTGAAATATGTGGACTAAACAATTTCATCAAATTGAGTTTGAATCTAATAATTTGTAAGGCATTGTTAATTGACTAAGCATTAGTAAAAAAATTTAGACATAGTCAAACCTTTTTATGCGAACTAGGATGACAACCCAACTACCCTATCCCAGTTACTTAGTTCAAACAGTCTTTATTATTATTCTTTTATCAACATTTATTTATTTAACTTTTAAAGGCTCGGTTAGCGGAATGTTTGTAAGTTACCGACTTGTCACTCGAACTTTTTTACACTAGATAAGATGACAACCCAAGCACCTTGACAACCCAAGCACCTTACCCCGATTACTAAATTCGGTCACATTTTCAAAAATTCACTCATAACTTGAGCCTTAAATTTTTTTATTTTATTAATTTATTTATACACAAGCAAATATTTTTCCAAAAATCAATTTATACGAAAAATCTAGCTACATATATCAACCTTAAAACACAAATGTCGACTAATCTATACACTTGAACATTTAAAATAAAAAATTTGCCCAATTGTCCAAATTGACTAAGTGTGAGATTAAAGGCTCAATGTCAAATAAACTATCGAATGAATTCAACGTAAGATTGAACACATAGAAAAGAGAGACATGCAGCAAAAATCATGCATATTTACTTACCAATTCAACCCCCTACTTAATTTATGCTTGTCCTCAAGCATGTGTTATATGAAATAAAGGACAGTAACTTAAGCAACAAGCAAAGAGAAAGGTTAAGAATACTCCTCATGTGTTTCTAATGATGTTGTCGGCGTTGGGAAATAATTGTTAGCATTTAGCACGGTGCGCCCACGCCACCATCATTATCCGACTTTTGGAAAAATTCATAACCTTCATTTCGTTCTTGAAAACAACAAATTCATTGGATTAAATAAAAATTTAATTATTTACACCCTAAATGTAATGCCTCAATTTTCGGGAATTCTGTGAATGTTGGCAAAATTTCATGCTTTAATTTTGTCATTTGTGAGTGAAATTATGAAATAGGACCTATGTGAAAATGTTTGAAAATGCTATAGGCTAAATTGAAGTGGCCAAATAAATAGGAGTGCAAAATAGGAGGATTTGCATGACAAACCTCCCATTTTACATGAAGTGGCCAGCCATCATGTTGTTGTAGACAAAATGTGCACTTGATATCCATAATTTATGGTACAAATTGATACAAATTGATAATGGGTTAGGTAAATGTTCCATGATAATGAGTTAGGTAAATGTTTCATGATAATGGGTTAGGTAAATGTTCCATGATTAAAATTTCATGTCTTTTGTATTAAAGAATTAAATGGATGAAATATGAAATTTTATTAAAAGAAAAAGGCGTGAAAAGAATAAAGTTTTGTCCATCTTTGTTCATCATAGCCTAAAGTTAGAGAAGAGAAAGGAGAGGAGAAAGCTCTTGAATGTTCGGTCACTTAGGGAAGAAAATTGAAGGTAAGTTCATGGTAGTTTGCTTCTATCTTGATGTTCATGAGTTCTTCTTGATCCTACCTTAACTCTTGAAGCATATTTTGGTTTTTGGTTGTGTTGTGAGCATTTGGTCATGAATTAAAATGAAGGAAATGGTTGTTGTTTCATGTTCTTTTGATGAAAAATGGAAGATATGTGAAGTTGAGCCAAACAAATGAGCATGCATGTGCTTAGATGCTAAGGGGAAAAATCGGCTAATATGTTGTGCTTTAAAATGATGAAATGGAGATTATACTTAAGTAAAATCATAGATATGTGATGATTGATTGGTGATATACATGTTTAAAAAAAAAACATGCATGCAAGTTATGTGTGAAAGAGTGATTTGGTAATAAATCTGCTTGGGATAGCAGCAGTAACGTGACTTTGGAAAATCACCATAAATTGTGGGAGATGAGTTAGATGCTGCATAAATTATGTAATTAAAGCTTAATGAGTCTAGTTTCAAATGGAATAAACGAGAACATATTTTGAATTCTTTACAATGAGAAATTTGATTCGTAATGAAGAGTGGTCAGATTAGTCAAACAGTGAAACATGCGAAACTTTGAGAAAAATCTGGTATTGATTGGCGAAACCAAAAATTCTAAAAATTTTATGGATATAAGATATATGAGTCTATTTTTAGGGAAAATTAACGGCACTTGATTTGGAGTTTCGTAGCTCCAGTTATAAATGATTTAGTGACTGTTGCTCAGGAAGACAGCTTGCAGTGAAATTATGATTATGTGGTAAACATTGACAAAAATTTGTTAATGAGTTGCTTATTGATTTCTTATAAGCTTACTATGATCTGTAGGTGTGGTTGGCCGAATATTGTAAGGGGTTAATATGTAGTTTGTATTTGAATAGTTAGATTAACGTGTTAGTAATCCAATTGTAGGCGGTTCGTGTGTGGATCTCGTTAGCATATCGTCGCAAACAGGTGTGTAACTAACACCCTCTTTCTTAGTCTGGATCGGCAAAAGTCGAAAAGCCGAAATGCCGAAAATCGGTATTTTGTAGATTTACGAGTGTGCGAATGCTCGTGAGGTAAATCGATTAATGTTTTTGGTAAACTGCAAAATTTGGACTGCAAAGTGTATGATTTCTGTGCCCTCGATATTTTTGGGCTTAATGGGCCAAAATTAGAATGATGGGCCAACGGGCCCAATTCGGTAAGAACACTCGGTACGTGATTCTGTTAGTACATAAAAAGTAGGAATATGCATGAAAAACCCTAAAATAGATAAATTATTGAAATACCTTTAAAAGTGGAAAATTTACAGTTTTACCCCTAGTAGATAAATTACCGAAATACCCCTAGGGTTAAATTGACCTAAATGCATGTTTGATTGTTGTTATTTACTGCATGCCATGTTGTTATTATCTGATGCATGGGATTGGGATATTGACGGAGGAAGTATCGAAAGTGGCTTGTCCACGTCTCGGAGGCTTTGCCTCAATTCTTCGTTAATCGAGTAGCAAGGTCGCAACTATGGAGTGTTGGGTTGGGTGGGTTGAGCTATTCCTACATGGAGTGTAGGGCTGGTACGGTGGAGTGTAGTGGTTGGTGGGTTGAGTAGTCTCCCAAATGGGCTTGCATATGTTATTGATGTTGCATGTATTTTGAAATGAGCCTATGGGCCATCTCATTATCTGAATAAGGGCTAAGGCCCGGTTTATTGTAATCTAAAAGGGCTCGGTCCAAGACCATCATTACCTAAATGGGCTTAGGCCCAATAGGCTTGAGTGACTTGGGTTTTGAATGGGTTTTCCTTACACAATGAGTTTCCCAAACTCACCCTTTTATTTTCATCCACGCAGTAATCCCCAACCATAGTGGGCTTGGAGTCATGAGGAATTGGAGTGGCCACCCGCTCGAAAGTTTGATTTTCTTCGGTGAACTGGACATCCTTTTTTTACGTTTGAAGTTTTGGGTTTTTAAATGTAATAAGGCCTCTTAATTATTTTTGATGGTGTTAATATGTGTTACTAAGATAAGTATTACTTATTTTAACTGTTGAAGTTGGAAAGCTTTAGGGCGCGTTTTCAAAAACAACAATTGATTTCAAAATGCCACGATGACAAGCAAAGCTTCCGCAATGAAAGTATTTTCCAAAATTAATCACTTTTCCTAAAAAAGACTTAATCAAATCGGTTTCCTAGAAATATACATGACGTTAAGGTGTGGCAATGGCGGTGTGCATGTCTAGGATTGGATCTGAAGGGAGCTTGGTACTTAAGCAGTCCGATGGGCTCACCTCCTCTTTTCCGGTTTCCTACCTGGTGCACAGCTTCCATCCACTTTAACCTATAATCATCTTTTAAAACACTAAGTAAGTTTTTCTGGATCAATAATATAAAATGTTTTGAATGCTTCGATGTGGCATGTCAGATCCGACCATAACGTCTGGGTCGGGTTTGGGGTGCTACACTAAATCTTACTAAAACTCAAAATTTAACAAATGAAAATAATTTTAGTTTACCTCCCAAAAAGCGCTTTTGTTTAACGTTGTTAGTTCGATGACCATAAATGTTATTCGTTTGGCTCATTGAAAATTAATTTTTCCATCTTGTGCACCTGGATGTTCTTGTAGAAAAGTTTCAACCTTTGCCCACTATCCTTGAAGCCCTTCCCGGATTCCCCTATCATTAGTGAATTGAGGTGTCTTTGAGCTTCTCCGTTCAAGTTTGCATTATTCTCTGTCAGAATCCTTGTATGTTCTAAAAATGGTTTCAGATCTAATTTCGAGGCTTTCATGACAACTTCACGTATTGGTTTTTGGATTATCGATAATTTCTCTTAATTAACATCAAGATCTACATTCCTGCAAGGTACAATTTGTAACTTATCATTGGGATGTGCCATATCCTCATAAACACTAAACCTAACCACTTTACCGTCAAATTCCATAGTGAGTGTTCCACTCCAAACATTAATTTTTGTTCATATGGTACTCAAGAATGGTCTCCCAAGAAGTATCTCAGACGAATTAGTCGAGTCGTCATCCTCCATGTCGATAATGTAGAAGTCTGCAGGAAATATTAGCTTGTTTACCTTAACAAGAACATCCTCCAGCACTCCTTCTGGATGCATTACGGATCTATCTGCAAGCTGAATAATCACACATGTTTCCTTTAAAGGACCCGCGTTAAGTAGTTTATAAATTGACAAAAGGCATAACATTAATTGATGCGCCTAAGTCACATGTTGTTTTTTTAATACCGACACTACCTATTTTACAATATATGAAAAACATATATTGGTCCTTACATTTGGGCAGTATTTTCCGTTACAAAACGTTGGAGACATTTTCTCCGACATTTACCTTTTCATTACCCATAAGTTTCCTTTTACTTTTGCATAACTCTTTTAGAAATTTTGTGTATCGTGGGATCTGCTTAATCGCATTGAGAAGAGGTATGTTGATTTCCACCTTTTAGAACGTGTCGAGGATCTCCTTCTTGTCTCGCTCCTTCTTGCATTGGACAAGTCTTCTAAGAAACGGAGGTGGTACTGCAAATAACTTTTGTGGTGCTAACTCTATTAGAGCCTCTGTGTCAAGTTTCTTCTCATCTCGACCAGAGTAGTAGGCACGACTCGTGCCATGTATGGGCTCCAAAACCTTTCCGCTCCTTAATGTTATAGCACTTACATTGTGTCGAGGATTTGGCTCAGTTTGGGACGACAACTTACCTTAGGACTCCAAACGGCTAACCGTGAGTACAAGCTTGCTCACTTGCTTATTTAACTCCTGCAAATGCATTTCAGCTTTTAGCTGAAACTTCTCAATACTATTAGCTAGCCTTTCCACTATGGTTTCCAAAGATGACTTTGGGGGTGATATCTGTTGATTCTGTGACGGCCTTTGTTGGAACGGTTGATTGAACTGTGGATTCGACCCATAACTAAGATTTGGGTGATCTTTCCACCCCATATTATACGAGTTCGACTAGGGGTCATATCGCCTTTGAGGCGGTCCTAGAAAGTTCCCGACAGAATTTGCTTGTTCCGTCGAATCCTCATGTAAAATCGGACATGAATCCATCGGATGGCCTGGCTTAGCGTAAATTTCACACAACCGCACTGGGCTCGTCTTATCTGTAAGAAAAGTTTGAACAACATTAGTTAGCATATCAATTTTATCTTCTAAAGATAAAGAACTTAACTCATGAACCCGTCTTGTAGGTTTTGTGATCGATCGAAATTGTTGAGAGTTAGCAGCCTTTGTTGAAATCAACTCTCTCGCTCTTTGGGGCGTCATATTAACTAGTGCCCCTCCACTTGCAGCATTTATCATCTTCATTTTCATCGGGAGTAATCCATCATAGAAATACTGCAAGAGTGACTATTCAATCAGTCCATATTGTGGGCAACTTGCACACAACTTTTTATATCACTCCCAGTAATCATAGAGCGGTTCAGCGTCTTTTTGACATATTCCCACAATGTCCCTCCTTAGTTCGGCTGCTCGAGCTATAGGGAAGAACCTGTTAAGAAACAAACAAGACATGTAGACCACGTGTTGACAGATCTCGGTGGTAAATAAAATAATCACTCTCTAGCAGAGTCGGCTAGTGAGAAAGGAAAAGCACAAAGTTTGATTTGGTTTCCCGTTACTCCCTGAGGCTTCATGCTTGTGCACACCATATGGAATTTTTTAAGGCGGGTGTGCGGATTCTCGTTTTGTAATCCACGAAAAGTGGGTAGTAAATGGATCAAACCAGACTTCAATTCGAACAGCGTTCCTCCTGTCGGATAGGTTAAAAACAAGGGTTGTTGTTCATCCGGTGCCACAGCGAGTTGGCGTATCATCTGTTCAGCCATCTCGTTTGTTTCGTCAAACGAGAAAATTTCTTCACTATATGATATAGTTTCGAATCCGAGATTTGGCCGTTTACCGCATCGAATGACTTCTTTCATCAGTTGTCAGGCCAATTTCTCAATTTCTGGTTCAAATTCTAAAGTTCCCGGTTCTGATCTGGTCATAAGGAAAACAAACAGAAATTAAAGGAATATCTCCAATCCTCGGTAACGGCGCCAAAATTTGATGGGCGTCGAAACCACCAAAAATAATTCCTACAAAAATAACTCTAAATTGTAGCAAAGAGTGGTAGTAGGGTCGAGCCCACAAGGATTGGATATCGCAACTTTTATGTCCACTTATGAACAAAATATTCGTCGCGTCAAGCGTCGTGTCAAGAGTTGTGCCCACGACTCTAAACGTACCTGCGAAAAATTAACAATTAAATCGGGGGGGTTTGAGAATATTTAAGAAAGTAAATAATCTAGTCAACTTAAATAAATGATTGGCTACTATTAAAAATAAATGTAAACTGGAAATAAATTAAGACTTGTGTAAGCAGATAAAATAAGCCTTAGCCTTAGACTCGGTAAATTTCGTATCAAGAATCGATCCTTCAAAATTTATCTTCTCCTCCAAACGATAAGTTGGTTATAGCAGTTAAGAACATCCTAACAACCAATTATTCCTATCGTGGCTGGTTCTGGTATGACCTGCAAACTAACCCTTACCGATTATTTAATCGAGATACACGCGTTCCCGGTTCAAGATTCTGGCAACCTTGCGTTCTGAAGAATCCAACTCGAATTAACGGCTTCAACCGCGTGGGTCGTTTAAATTCGATCACTTCTTCCTTGATTTGTTCTTAGAGATCTGAATACAGCACGGCCGACTCGTTTCTCCAACTGTCAGCTAACACGACTCCAACCCAACGTGCACTTTTTGACTTGTAATCAAGTTAACCATAAGGGATGAGTTATCAATCCCGATACTTAGGAAAAGAATGAATACCAATTGGACAGATTTTAACGCGAATTCGTATCTCAAGATTCCCGACCGGAAAGAACATCGGCCTAAAGCTTAGATGAAATTTAGTTAAGCATGCAATTAATCATGCTTTGTATGTTTAGAAAGGTAGGTCGATGATAATTGAGGAATTTAGGGAATGAAAAGGACTTGGAAGGCAATTAACTCAATTTTATAAAAGCAAGCAAAATTCTTATGAAAATGACAATAACTCACGCCAACTTGAAAAAAAAGGGAAAAATAATTATATTCCAATTTGCAGTAGGAATACAAAATTAATAGATGATTTCCTAAGAACATAAAGCCTTTATTTATGTATATGGGATTTACTAAATTTAGCCTAAACTAATTTAATATAAAATCAAAAATAAAATAAAAATAAAAATAAATAAAATAAGATTTTCTTATTTTTGGTTTTTACAAAGTTAAAATATTTGACGTGTCCTTAGCTTCCTCCACCTTTTTAATTTGTCCCCATTTTAATGATTATCTTTCAAATTGACCCTTTTTAGCTTGTTTTTGACTAATTGCATCTTTGACAAGATTAAATCATAAAAGCACTTAATTAGCAAGGTTTAGTTAAAAAATAAACCAAATTAAACACAAAAAAATATGCAAATTAACATGTTTATCAAGAAAACTTTTGAAAAATTTGGTTTAAGATTTGAGTGTTTAGTGTTCTTGTTAAAAAGTAATTTTGAAAAATAAAATATCTATTTTAGACATGTTATTATTAAGTAACAAATATATATTTAAATAATATTAAAAATATTATTATATTTTAATAAAAATTAAAAGAATTATTATAACTTGCGTTAATATTTAGATATAAGAAATATAAATTTTAAATATTTTAAGCAATAAATATTAATTATTTATAAAATTTAATTAGAATATGTAAACTATATTTTAAATATTAAAATATAACCATTAAATATTTGTAATTAGATATTAGCACATTTTATTATTTTAAAAATATTTTTATTTTTAATTAATAATTTTCACATATTTGTAATTAAACACCAATAAAAAACATACTTTATTCTATTTGCTTTTAGAAAACTAATTCAGCCAAAATCAATTTATTTTATTCTATTTGCTTTTAAAAACTAATTCAGCCAAAATCAATTTATTATATTCTATTTATTTTAAAAATACTTTTAAACTCAAAATACATATTTTTAAAGCAATACTAATTTTATTCTACAAAAATCTGCGTGTTTGTAAACACTGGCAGGCTGCTGCTCTCATTTGTGCTTATTAGCTCAATTGAAAAAAGAATCACCCCATGGGATCAAAGAGCAAGAATCTGGTTCTGGGTTTTGTTGTCTTAGCTGTATTCTTGATTTCAGGTGTAAAATCTTGGACTGGTGAGATTCACGGTAGAGTAGTCTGTGATGTTTGCGCTGATTCTTCCATTGGTCCTGAAGATCATATTTTAGAAGGTTGCTCTCTCTCTCTCTCTCTCTCTCTCTTGTTTTTCCTCCGTTCCTTTTTCCATTTATAATTTTGAATTGCAGTTGTTTGATTGGTTAAATTATGTTTCTTTAGCAGAAATTCGAATTGGTTTTTTTTTTTTTGGTTGGAATTATAGTTCTTCCATTTTGTCGGTGACAATGTTTGCTCCTTTTTTTTGGTTAATTATTGGTTTTGACATTGTTGAGCTTGCCTATACAACTTCATGGATGGGTTCAATTTATAATTCTTTTTTTTTATTTAATGAGGGTTCAATTTATACTTGGATTGAGAAAAGAAATACTCAAAAAATTTACCTTTTGAGGGTTTGATAAGATCACTGTGTCTTGCAATTTGCCTATTTGAGTGCTTTCCCTGTGATTTACTTTGCTTCACTAAATTGCTTCTATGGTTGATGCTTACTCAATACTTTTACCTGTGTCTAATTGAGTTGCAAACAGCTATTATAGTGTGTTAGAAAGGGTCTCTGGGTTGACTGCGCTATTGTCTGAATGAATCCTTTTTGTGTAGGATGCATCCTCCAAAAGTCTGTGTAAGGAATTCTCTTATAGGCTTAAATTGTTGAATAGTGGGACTGGGATATATTCATGATCTTTGGTTTCATTTTCTTTCTTCTGTGGTTGAGATGGCTGACAAGTAAGCTTTCTTTGTTTAAGATGGAGTTCGTTTTAGAGAAAAAAATCACTGGATCTGCTCGTGAGAGCTTAGAATACTTTGATATCATATAGAATTTACTCAAAGGTTGTAAAATGAACTGTATCTTTATTATGAAAATGAGAGGTATTTATAAAGTAATAGCTCAACAAATATATATACATTGTAATCTCAGCAATAAAGAAGATAAAAGAGATAGCTAACAGTAATTCAAAACATAATAGAGATAGCTAAGCCAATTCAAAATACTAATAGAGATGGCTAAGTCCAGTTCAAAATACCTAATAAAATAACAGATAAATATCTAAAAAATTAAAAACCACTAAGAATAGCTGCATCACGTGAACGGTCAATAAGGACAGATATGGTTTGAATGTTGTAGAAATGCAACAACAATTTCACCAACTAATCTTTGGTCGGAACAATTCTTTTTTTGCTTGTTGAAGTAATTGGCAAAAGAATGGATGCTTGGTGTATGGTGTTTTATAAATAAATCCTTTGTTCATTTCTGTGTTTGATAAAGCTATTTGTCATTGATATATCTGTTCTCAATGATGAAGGTCAAACATTAGTGATGGTAGGATATTGTTTTAATCTTTCAAGCTGTACTATGGCATTGATGTTTTAAGGGGCATAATTAGATTCATTCATCTCAGTATAACCATACAAAATAGGGGGTTTTTCTGTAGAAGCCTTAATTAATCTTTTAAACCGAGCCTTGAAGTATATGAATCATGCATGAAAATTTTATCTTATATTTATGTGAAACAAATGTGTTGGTGTAGGTGCTGAGGTTGCTGTACTTTGTATTACAAAATCTGGTGAAGTAGTAAATTACCAGGCTTTCACAAACGCCAAGGGGATATACACCGTGGCCGAAACAATGCCTGAGAGTGACCGTTGGAATACATGCTTGGCACGACCGATCAGTAGTTTCCATGATCACTGCAACCATCTTGGGAATCGCAGCACCGGTATCAAGTTCACCTATAGTCGCCCATCAGGTCATTTCCACACTGTCAGACCATTTGTATATCAACCCTCTACTGCCCCATTCTACTGCACCGAAACTCTTAGTGAATAAGTATACTTTAGAAGCAATCGTGAATGTCTTACACAGATGCAAACAAGAATGTTCTAATTTATAAATACCGAAAAAAAGTGCATGTTTCTTGTGGTTCACCTTGTTCTATCTTGTGGTCTACCTGAGACAAGCAATTAATAAAGAAATTGTAAGTACCTTTGTTGTAAGATGATATGAGGGCCATTTCTTTTCGCATGTAAGCTTTCTTCATGATTACAATTATTGTTCATTTGAACTGTTTTAGGTGGCATATGAGTTCTTCATCAACTTATTGTTTTGTCAATGAAGAATCTAATGATTTCTCGACTTTTTTAGGAGTTGTTAGGAACAGTGGTGAGTTATCTCAAAGTCAAACAAGTTTATTACAAATTTCATTGGTTTTTGGATTAAAACTTTGGTTGATGGATAATATAAACAAGGAACAGTGTCATCCATCATTCGAAGAAAGTTTGAGCTCCTCCATTTTTGCTATATCATATATATTTTAAAAATACCATTAACTTAAAAAGTTTGATGAAATTTATGACCTTTATTGTCAAGTTGGAAAGATGAAACATATTATCTTAGATATTATTGATATATATATCTATAAACAATCTAACAAAATAAAGTTTGTCCGAAAATATATATAACAAAAGAAAACGATCCTACGATAAACTTTCTTAATTCTTTTGATAATATAAAAACACAGTGAAAAGTTCATCCCCTACTTAATGAAAATGCCCAGTGTAATCACAAAATTATCGAAAACTTATATCAGAGCCAGGTTTCGATCCTGGGACCTGTGGGTTATGGGCCCACCACGCTTCCGCTGCGCCACTCTGATTTGTTGATTCATAATTTACGTTTTTAGTTTTTCAAGATCAAGTGAAGTAATAAATTAGTTCTTATTTCACAACAAAAAACCAAAGAAAGGGAAAGAAAAATCAGAACTTCGAAGAAAAAGGAAAATGAGAAGACGACCTGGAATCGGAGGGCTCCAAACGGCTGCAGCTGCTAGGGTTTGTTTCGAATTTCAATTTAATCTTAATAATGATATTCAAATGAATCCCACAATTGCAACCAATCAAATCTACTCGTAATTATTTGCGTGTGGGTTTTTCTTTTTCTTTTTTTAATTTCAGGATCAATATCGAGCGTTGGGAGAAAATGTAGCCAAGTTAAGAACCGACCTCATGAAAGAGCAGCTTGCTACTTTTCGATCTCAACTCGAAGAATTCGCTCGAAAACACAAGGTAAACAAAAGTTCTTTATCAATTTTTTTTTTCATTAGTTTCAATTATTTTAGTTTTACTAATTTCTATATCTATTTTTCGCAGAATGATATTCGTAAAAACCCGTCTTTTAGGTCTCAATTTCACGAAATGTGTGCAAAAGTAGGAGTGGATCCTTTGGCTTCAAATAAGGGATTTTGGGCTGAGCTTTTAGGAATCGGTGATTTCTATTACGAACTTGGTTGGTATTGAAAATCATCCATTTTTTAGAAAGAAAAGTAATTGGAAAATTCCCTTTTGTTGTTAATTTTTAAAATTTTCTTTCCTGTAGTTTAAACTGATTTTACCTTATGATCCTTTATGCTTTTCTTTGTGTGTGTGTGTTTTGTATGCTTTATCCATTTTTGTTTCGAAGTTTTATAATTGTGAATTTATTAGATTATGTATAGTTCGCCTGCAAACTACTACTATGCTTTTTCAGCATGATACACAAGACCATGAGCTGTAAAATCTGTATTTTTAGAGGATTTTTATAAACTCAGTACTCTCTATTTCAAAGACTTGGTAGAGTGCTTATAATTTGGTTTTGATTATTGGCTAGACAGGAGTTCAAATTGTTGAGATTTGCTTGGCAACTAGGCCTCTTAATGGAGGTTTGATTGACCTGCAGGAACTCTGCAAATTGCTTCGTCAGAAACGAAAACATGATCGTGAGGCTGTATCCGAAGATGATTGTTTGCGTGCTATAAGTAAGCTGAAGGTATGGTAGTACAAAGCTAGTTCATGGTTGTTTTATACTGATTACTGAATGAGTTTGCCAGCATTCTCTTTTCAACTCTTAGGGTAAGTGAGATGAAGAGCATGAGAAAAGCTGATCAATTTTCCTTTGTTTTGGGCTACATTTTTTTTCAAATCATTGTTGAATAGTAGTTCCATTATTGCTGCTTGCTGGTCTGAAATCTGCATGGTCTGTAATGGAGTTATCTTGTACAACTTATTTTAGTTTTTGTGATGCCAATTTTAAATGCGTGTACTGCTTGATTTCTCCAGACATTAGGTAGTGGATTTGAGGTGATTTCTGCTGGAAAGAAAAAGCTTGTTCGGTCTGTTCCAACTGAATTGAATAAAGATCATAATCAAATTCTGGAGCTGGCACAGGTTAGTGATACTTCTATTATGGTATGACAAACACCCATGCAAATAATTGCTTAGTCAATGTTCTGCTTGTTTCTCTTTCAGGCTCAAGGCTATGTGACCGTTGATGAGGTAGAGAGACGGCTTTCATGGACACATGGACGTGCTATTGATGCCCTTGATACCTTATTAGAGGTAAGTTCTTGCAGCAATAGGCATGTTTTATCATCATACTGTGACTTTAATTTATGGGGTTAACAAAACTCCTGTTGGTTGATGCAGGAAGGTCTTGCCATGATTGATGATGGTCACAGAGATGGGAAACGCTGTTATTGGTTCCCCTGTGTATCCTCCATCTCCTCATTTGGGGCTGATAATTAACATTAGTCTGTTTTTTCCTTCATCCTTTCTCTTTTTTCAAATTCAAGTGTGTTGCAAGTTTCGAATTGTTTATGTTTGAATTTCTGGCAGAATTTTATAAATGGTAACTCAACCTGCCAAATGTTATTATGTCTTCCAAGTGTTTATTAATAACACTATGTTCTTGCAGCTGAAGCCCATTATTATACATACATCAAAGCTTGAACTCCACAAAAATAAATCATTGAAATATGTCATTTGAATGTTTGCTTATAGTTTTCATGTTACAGAAGTGGGAAAAAATTCAATGAACTGTAACTTGAGATTGAGCTTCATCCATCTCTTCTATCCATTCAGCACCAGGCTCACTCCAAGACCTGGGTCTCACCTCAAGCTTGAAAAATATAATCATCTCTAGTGCCTCAAAAACCTTGTTTTTGTCTAGAAACTCATTGCAGACTCCGCTCACGATGCAGTAGTTGCTATTATATGGAGGCCTATGGTGAGCCGAATGTTGAGACCGAGAGACTAGTACGCCGGCATCTTGTAGTGCCACCACCAGTGGTGGGAGCTTGCTCTTGGTGCCATGAGACCAGGCATGAAATTGTTGGCTGAACATGATGCAACCAGCACAAACGGTGACAAATCCTTGAATAACAGGGTCATTGCAAAGAATTTCTATAGGAAGCACTGTGAGAGTTATGCTACGAGCCAATGCATGTAAGTTGTTAGCAAACTGGCGCCTGGTGATAGTCCAGGGCCATTTGTGGTGCCCCTGGAATCCTTCAATTTGTGAACCAAAAATCGGAGTCGTTGCATCACCATAATTGTCGATGCCCCAATGGTAAACCCCAGACAAAAGGTCAGCTAAAACATACCCAACATAGCCTGCTACTATAGGTTCGAACCACATGTGTGTATCAGCTGCACCCGTTACAGTCTTGGCTAGGGAAAAGAAAAGCGTGGTGCAACCACTGGCCACCCATGCTCGGTGAGACCATGTTGATTGTAAACTTGGATCATTGGACAAGGGAGGGCCAACACTAGGGATAATGGGAGTGATAGAGTCTGGTTTTGTCTCAAGCCGTGGCTCGATAACCAACTGGTTCTGACTGGACTTAGGCTTGGTTGTGGTGGTAGTTGCCGAACATGTCAAACGTGCAACAAGGTGCAGCCGTGGGCTAGTAGGAATACGAGTTAGAGACCTCGACGGGCACCTATGTTGTTTTAAGATAGACATTGAAAAGGTTTTGCCCAAGAAAAACTAAAAGTTGATTGCAATGAAAGAGCAATATTTAAAAAGGCAAAGAGCATGAAATAGTGGCTATGGAGTAAAGGCCGTGATCCAAATGAGACTGTGCCATAGAATCGACGTTGTGGTGTGCAGTGAGGGTGCGTGGGGATATTGAAGTCGCTAATGTCTTCCACATAAACATGTGCTCACAATTTGTTTCTACTGCTTGCCTTTAGAATAAGTGAATCTCCGTCACACAAGTGGATTAAAAACGTCGTCGCTTTCATTTTTCTTCAGCAAGAGCAAGTTGTGTTTCGATTATATTCAAGTTTTATGATACGTAAAAGATGAATCAATTGAATTCTTGGGCTAAGGATTGAGACGCAATACTTAAAAAAAAATTATCAGTAAACTACTATAATGAACGTAATTTTTAAAAATAATAATTAAATATTTTTTATGCGTCTATATATTAATTGATTAATTGAGTTGGTATTATTCATCAACTAGGTTTTAACTTAGGAAATTATCAAATATTCAATTATTTATAAATATCAAATGTAACTTTGATTTAACGTGTAATTCTATTCACGAGCTCTAATTTTGTGAAATTTTATACATAAAATTTTGATTTGATTTAATTCTTACAAACTAATCATACAATTTTGATATATCATCATTTTACGTTTGTATATTGCATACATAAATAATTATATTTATCCAATAAAAATTTAAACCTATATATTTATTTCTTTAAATATGTATAATTAAATCAAAATTAAAGTTTTAGGTATACATTTGAACCTTAGTCAAAATTTCATGTATACAATTATACCACATCAAAGTTCATGTATGAAATTATATATTAAATCAAAATTCATGTATAATTTTAAGATTTATTTCAGTAAATGACAGAGATTTAAGGTTAAAATATAACAATCTTCTATGTTTAAATTTTATCATTTTAATTAATATCTTATTATGTAAATCATTTATAAATATATTTATTAGATAAAAGATATTTCACCATTAATTGAATTCATGGGCTAACCATAGAGATTAGAAACGCAATACTTGCGGTTGTAACGGGGATAATAATGGATTGTCCTTTTTGGTTTTTCTTGTTCTTTTTGTTTACACTTGAAACTTCAATTGAAGCTTCCAAGTAGGCCAAAGATAGGGGTAAACATAAGAATATTGAAGTATCGTCAAGCATATTCTCAATATATAAATATCATCAAGCATATTCATTCTGTGAGATGCCAACTTTACAATATTATAATATTTTACATGAAAACTTGAAATAATAAAACTTGAATATTAAATATTAAAAATTATAATTTTTAGAGTCAAATCAGTCCGTGTTTTTTTTTTAAAATTTTTTATGTTTTAAATATAAAAGTTTTAATTTTTTTAAAAATAATATTACTTATTTTATAAAGCAATAGTATTTAATCATTATCAAATTAAGTTAATGTTTACTTGATTCGTGATATTAATTTAATCAATAATTTAATATATAGAATAAATATATTTTAATTAAAACTCATTTTAGTTTAATTATACATATTTTTGAAGAAAATTAAAGGTGTTGTAATCATGACATATATCTCTTAAAATATATTCTAAAATATAAATAACAGAGGCCTATGTCACCTTTCTAATTCTTGCTTTTGTTTTTTTTTTACTATACCTTAATTGAGACACAAGTCACATTTAGAACTTAATTTTTAGAATTTTCAAATCATATTGAATTTTATTAAAAAAATTATAAATACAATTACAAAAACAAAACCAAATTCTTTTGTTAGGGTTAATGTTTTTGGGGCGATGTGTGAATTTACTCTTGTATTTCATTATAATTTCATAATTTTTGAAGGAATTTTAAGTACAAATTTATTTTATAAAATGATATTTTTATTTAATTTAAAGGTGGATTTGGATGAACGATCGTTAATTGTGATTAGTGTAAAAACAGTGGTAGCAATGAGATTAAATATTATAGCGTAAGACAAAATGTAAGCTAAACACACTATACCGCACTCAATCGTCTATCCAAACCAACCCTAAGAATATCAAACTCCAAAATACTCCTCGAAAACAGGGGCATGGTGAGGCAGATTTTTTTTTGAAGGTACATATAGAGTGGTTCTAAATATTATTTGTTCCACCTATTGCACCAAATGTATAAAAATGTCATTCTACCGTTATATAAAACTATCAAAATAGTATAAATGTAAAATTGTATCATAAAATTAAGGTTTATATATCAAAAAAGCCCTCATAAAATGATTAAAAAATTAATTAAACTCCTAAAAAACAACATCCAATTGAATCATTCGAATTATGAATTGCACTCAATTAAGCTCATGATATATATTTTTTCTTTAAAGCCTTCTCATATTGAAAGTGATGACATGGCTATTGATGTGAAAAATGATTATGTGAATTATTTTACAAATTCTTAATTAATTTTTTAAAATTTCTTAATTATGAGGAGTTTTTAGCATTCAATCATAAAATCATTGAGATATTAAAAAATTATAAAATTTATAGAAAAATAATAAAAATACAAAAAAGTATTATCGATGTAATAAACATTATAACAAATGTTTAAAAATTAAAGATTAAAATTATAGAAAAGTTATGAAATACTGTAAAAAAGTTGTAGAAAATTTTATAGATATTATTAAAATAATAAAAATTATAAAATTTAACAAAAACTATTTAAAAAGTAAAAAAAAACTATAGAATTATTTTTGTTATTTTTCAAGTCAAGAGATTTTCATTTTGGTATAAGAAATGGAGAGCTTGAAGTGTGATGATGATAGAACTTGTATAAGGTGCCGAGTGAGGAGTTTTAATATTGATGAGTTTAGTTCTTGGTAGCTTAAGGTGAACGATGGATAATAATTTTGGTTGAGGAATAGTGATGTGATAAAAGTTTATAAGGATAGACTGAGATATGGTGTATTACAATGTAGAAAAAACACAAAGGAGTAGTAAATTTTTTATTTTTTTATAACTATTTTCTATATTTCTTATAATTTTTTTACAATTTTCTATAAGTTTCTAAATTTTGTATTTAAATCCTTAATTTTTTTCTATTTTTATAATATTTTAATAAGTTTTAATCATTTCTAATAAGTTTTCAATCATTTTTAAAATTATTCAATAATTGTTAATAACATTTAAATAATATTTAATGTTTTTATAATACTTATTATGATTTTTAATAATTTGTATAATTTTAAAAATATTAGAATTTTTATAATTTTTAAAACATTTTTTGTGTCAATCGCCGTGTCATTACTTAATGGCCCATCAAGAATTTTGACGGAAAACTATATTTTAAAAGGGTCAAGCATAATAAATTTTAAACATTTAATTTTACCATTTCAACTAAAGATTAATTTGAATTTGACAAACTTTTAATAAATACATATGTTACATGAATTTTTCACCCACGTTATGAGTTTGTTAAAATCTAATACTATTATAATATGCTTGATTAAGTTGATGTAAGTATCAGTCGGGTCCCAATTCAATTTATGAAATTACCAAAAGTTCATTCATTTTACAAAGCAACAAATTATTATGTTAGGGGTATTCATGCCGTTTTATATTTTGATAAATTTAGAAAGTACGCATACATTATGAGAATAATAAGATTTAAACTTAAAACATTATAATTTTTATAATCTCAATTTTATCATTTCAACTAAAGTTATATTTAGTTTTATATCAATTTTTAATAAAATTTATACATAAATTTTTTCACTCAAAGTGTGAGTGTGCCGTAATCTAGTGACTATTAAACGAGTAATATTACCATTTTGCTTTTTATATAATGTATTTATTGTATAAAATTGTGTATTATATATTCCTTTAAAAAAAATAGAGGAGGGCAAAGTAGCATAATCCACGAGATATATGTATTCAATATCCATAAAATGTGATAGTGGTTTTTAAGATTCTACACTTATAATAAGGGCCGGTAAGAATGGATGTATTCGATGTTCATGAAAGCGATAATGATTTTCAAGATTACACATGTATAACGAGGCGGTGCGGATGACAAAGCAAAAAATATCAATTGTAAAGTAGTAATTGATTTAACAATATATACTCTCACCCGACTCCCTCATCATTTTACTTACTCCATTGACATTTTCCCTAATTATATTCTCAATTAATATAATCTAAATAATTATAATTAAAATCAAACACCGTAATATATATAACTGGATTAAACCAAAAAAATTGTAAAAACTTAAAACTAATTTTAAATATTGAGTTGTACGTAATTACTCTATTATCATGATATTAATAATTTCTTGGTAGAATAAAAACTATAATTACAAACAAATCATTCCAAAATAATCATTGTGCAGTAATTAGAGGACCAAAAACTAAACCTTCAAAGTAGTACTTAGCGAATAAATATGTCAAAATTTTTTAAACATAAATAAGAGATGTAAAAGATAATGTAATTATATTTATATATTTTAATTACATCATTTGTTTGAAAATCGCCCATATAATATTTATCATAGAACTCCTTTCATAGTGGAAGTTCCTTCCAAGGATCTTCTTCCTCCAAAGTTTCACCCACTTTCTATTGGTTTTATTGGTAAAGTAGTCCCTAGTATGTACCTTTTTCTCATATTAGTACCTAAAACTTTTTTTTGTCAAAGTGACACCTAAATTATTAGTTTTGTTCCATTTTACTTCAAACTGTACACTTTTCAGGTTTGAGGCAAAATGGGACAAAACTTTTAAGTTTAAATATCACTTCTCACAGAAAAAAAAAAGAGAGAGTATCAATATGAGAAAAATGGTAAAGTTTCCGAGCTAATTTGGCTATTAAGCCATTATTATTGCTTTTGTTCTTTTGGTATAATTATTGGAAACAAAGTAGTGTTCCAATGATAAATTGGTAATCCCCACTTTGTTGAAATGAAGTCAAAAAGCCAGAAGTTTCCTCCTGCTTTCTTTCTTTCTCTTTTCAAAATTTATGTTTTGTCTCTACTTCTCTCAAGTATAATTTTTGGTTCCGACAATCAATGTTCATTGAATAATTTTTTCTACTTTTAGTTGGATATATTTTTTGATAATTTTAAGAATTTTTTTCACATTAATTTAACATATTGAACTTTTCATATAATTAAGAATAAAATATCAATTAGTATAACAATATTTATTCTTTGAGAGTATAATTTTGGTATTGAAGTATCAAAATCAAATAATTTGGGTTTTTTTCTGACCAACTGAAAAGTATGGATGGAATTTTATTTTTTTAAAAACATCTGAGCATTTTTTTTGGGTTTTGTCGATCTTTAAATAGTTTAGTGTTATTTAGGATCAATTTAGTATCAATTTAGTATCATTTTTAAGATGTACTTTTAAGAAAAAAATATTTTTGAAATAAAAATATTACTAAACAAAATGCTTTTAAGACAAATTTTTTAAGTAAAAATATAAGCAAAAATTTTAACTTTTGTTTAAAAGTTTTTTCTCAAAAATACTTCTTAAAAGTAAGGTTAAACTAAGCATTAACGGACTTTAAAGTAAATAAAGAGCTATAAAATTGTTGAAATGGATAAGCAAAATATTTATTTTAAATATAACATTTTTTTAAATATTTTTAAGTTTTTGTCAAGTTTTAATTGATTTAGTGTCACTTAATTAATATCATAGATGAAACAGATAAACAAAATATTTATTTTTAGAGGAATTATTGTATTATTACTAGTGAATTTTTTATTCAAATCCTAATTTTAAGTATATTAAGAAAATGAAATATATGATTGTTTCTTCATCATTCAAAAGAATGCATTCACAAAATATCTTAAATTCATATAAAAATTATGTTCCAGTTTAACTATAATCATTAGATTTATAAATAAAATAAAATAAAACCAAGCATAAAGGAAACCAAACAAAATCTCATCATCTTTCCTAATTGATTTGTAGAGAGTAACATAATGCCATTTTCATTGTCCTTTTTCAGGTCACAATTTTGAAAAGGAAATTTATCAATGACAGTATTTATACAAGAAACCAAAATAATTACAATCCATCCGAAAATCATAACAGTAAAAGTTTTCAGTATTTTATGAAGTTGTTTATGTAATAAACATTTTAAAACTAAAATAAAAATCTTATGTTTGGTTTTTCTTTTTACTTTTTAGTTGTGTCAGAAGAGAAATAGAAACTAAAACAAGTGTTTTTCTTCTTCATGTTCTCGATCATGGCTTCTTCTTCTTCTTCTTCTTCTTCTTTCTTTGTTAGGTGTTTCCCTTTACTTTTCTTCTTCTTCTTCTTCTTCTTCTCACATGTCCAAGCAGTGAAATCACCAATTCATCCTCGTGATGTTCTACCTTTATTGCCGAGACAGGTTTCATGGCCAATCCTCAATTCACTTAACAGTGCCATCGACCTTTTACCAGCCTTTGTCGGTTCTGTTTCGTCCCAAAACCACATCGTGAGCTGGAAAGGTGCGTGCTTTTATGAGAACACCGCTTGGATGGAGTTCCATAACAAGAGTGGCAGTGAGTTCGGTGGTGGAACTCTCCATATCAAGGTAATAACTTTGGCCTTCCTTCTCTTGATATTTTTGAGTGTTTTGCAATCTGGGTATTGCTTTGTCTGAGTTGGAGGTGCTTAAATTCTGAATTTTTTTCAAGTTTTCGGAGCGTTATTGTTTCTAGGTATTGCTTTATTTGAGCTAAAAGTGCTTAAAGTGTGAATTCTTTAGTTTCAAAGGATTTTTATTGAGCTGGTTTCCCCCCCTTCGTTCTGCACTTAATTGTCGATTTTTTTTTTTTGTGGGGGAGGGGGGTGGATTTCATTTATTTCTTATTTTTCCTGGTTCTACAGCCATATATGCAAAAGCAACTACTTTGAGCTATAGTATTTTGGTGAAGTTAGGGGGCAGTTCTTAATAGATTTTATAACATGGAATATTTGCATAACTCAGGTTCATAATGATGCAAAAATGTCTTACATGGTAGAATTGGTTAGAGTTCTTCATCATATAATGATGTGAAAATGGTATCTATGTACTTATCCAGGTTAGCAAAGCCCATAGTTGGACGTGTCTGGATCTTTATCTCTTTGCAACTCCATATCGTGTAACTTGGGATTATTATTTTCTATCTCGGGAGCATACCCTCGAGATTGACAAGTGGGAAGACAGAGCTGAGTATGAATATGTAAGTTGTCTTTCTCTGTTAGCTTGAGTTACAGTAAGTGTTAAGTTTCCTGCAAACTCATATGTGGTTTTCGATGATACATTTAAATTAGGTGAAAAACAAGGGGATTTCTATTTTCCTGATGCAAGCAGGGATGCTTGGAACACTTGAAGCTTTATGGGAAGTCTTCCCATTATTTACTAACACTGGATGGGGTGAGAGTGCCAACCTCGGGTTTCTCAAGAAACACATGGGGGCTTCTTTCGAATCACGGCCTCAGCCCTGGTACACCAACATTAGTGTTGATGATATACATTCGGGAGATTTCCTTGTAATATCGAAAATTCGTGGGCGTTGGGGCGGTTTTGAGACTCTTGAGAAGTGGGTTACTGGTTCTTATGCTGGTCATAGTGCTGTTTTCTTAAAGGATTTTGAAGGGAAGTTATGGGTTGGTGAATCAGGACATGAAAATGAGAAGGTAATGTTTTATCCAGCAATGCTTTATGTCCTTGTAAATAGATTCTCTTTGGCTTTGCTGTGCTTGTAATAAGTTTGATATTGCAGTAAAAACTTTCTTTCTTCCATTCAGTATTATGACCGAGTGTAGTAACATATGAGGTACAAGTATTTATTGGATTATTCTACAGGTACTTATTAATGATGCTAAGTTATTATATCTGTCATGCGATGTAGGGAGAAGACATCATTGCAGTTATTCCATGGGATGAATGGTGGGATTTGGAGCTGAACAAGGACGACTCTAATCCCCAAATCGCATTGCTTCCTCTGCATCCTGATGTTCGAGCCAAGTTCAATGAGACTGCTGCTTGGGAGTATGCACTAAGCATGGCAGGCAAACCATATGGCTACCATAACATGCTATTTAGTTGGATAGACACCATAGATGGGAATTATCCTCCTCCATTGGATGCTCACCTGGTATTTAGATATTTACATTGAATAGTGAATACCTTATGTTATGATTATGGCGTATGCAGCTAAGTTTCTGCGTCTACTTCTTTCTCAATTTCTCTCCTCATACATTTGTTTTTCTAATTATTCCTGCAGCTTTTGATAATTTGGTAGGTCATTTTTTTTACTATGTTGTAGTAGATATTTTGTAGGTTTTGTTCTTCCTCTTTTTGTTTGTTTTTCTTTCTAGCATACAATAAGCTACGAGTCATATGGAATTAAAACTTGATTGTTTGTATGTATTGTAATTTTCAATGGTAGAATATTTTGGTATAGGTGTGGAAATGAGTTTATGTTGACAAAAATGGTGTGTTACATCATTTTTAGTACTATTAACAAAACCTCCAAGGGAGGTAAATAAGCGCACAAATATAGGATGATTAGAAAATCCTAATCTGTTTCTTTGTCATTGCATTAACAAATAACAATGTTGTTAATGCATACAACTCTTTTCACTCTCTCCTTTGCTGTCTCTCACTTTGTCAATGTTGCAGTTCATAGGAACTGAATGTTTCCCTTGCAATCATACAGGTGGCTTCTGCTATGACAGTTTGGAGTAAAATGCAGCCTGAATATGCTGCTAACTTGTGGAACGAGGCTTTAAACAAGCGGCTTGGAACTAAGGTAGGTATATCTTTCTTGATCGATCAACTTATAGTGGTTTGTTCACTACAATCTGAATTGTTCGGGATTTATGTCTTGAACGTAACATGCGACTTGCTTAATAATTATTCATATAGCTTAGCCTAGATGCTTCTAAAATTGATTAGACCTAAAGGTCTTCAAAAAATATTGAATATATAAGCTATTTTTTGTTCTTGTTCAGAAGGGGGGAAAAAAATCAATGTGACACGTTATCTTTTTTTTTTCTTATTATGGTGTCTACTGCAGGGTCTTGATCTTTCTGATATACTGGTGGAAATCGAAAAGCACGGTTCCTCGTTTGATCAACTGCTGACCATTCCTGAACAAGATGATTGGTTATATAGTGATGGGAAGTCAACCTCATGCATTGCGTTTGTCCTCGAAATGTACAAGGAGGCAGGACTTTTTGATCCCATTGCTGACTTGATTCAAGTCACTGAGTTCACGGTGAGCTTATTTTGAGTAAAGTCTTTGTCGAAGTTCATCTTTCATTTATTCATACTGCAATCCTGTTGCTGACTCTTGTTGATTGAATTAATTCCGAAAACACAGATAAAAGATGCGTATACTCTAAGGTTTTTCGAGAATAATTCTAGCCGGCTGCCAAAGTGGTGCAATGATGCAGACAATGTAAAGCTTCCTTATTGTCAGATTCTGGGGAAGTACCGAATGGAACTACCTGGATTTAATTCCATGGACCCATACCCCCATATGAATGAACGGTGTCCGTCTAAGCCTCCAAAGTACTCCAGGCCACCAAACTGCTAGACAGCCTCGCTTTTGCTATTTGTCATTTTGTCATTATGCTTGTAGTCACTGTTAGTTCATCAATTGTTCGGGTCAATTGTATGCGAGATGCCACAAGAAATTGTGTAGCAGTATCAGTTGCAAATATGGTAATCAGACAAGGAGTGGAGATTTCAGGTATAAACTATTATAGATATCATAGAAAATGGAACATTGATGCTGATAAAACTATGAAAGTCATTCTTTTAGTCAAATATTAGTTTTATCCATGGAGCTGTAGTGTCTGCTTATTAGTGACATACATTTGATGCGAGTATTTGTGGGAAAATTCTAGTGATTCGGACATTGTCGGGAAACATTTTCAGTAGTGAAATGTCATTCCGACCAATGATATGTTGAAATATGTATATATTTTAAATTTATTTAGGTAGATAAATCTTATTTAGGTAGATAAGTTTTATTCATATTCTAGGGAATATTTTATTTTATGTTTATTAGAATAAGCGAATTATTTTCCCAATTAGGATTAGAGCTCTTTTCTCTATTTAAATTTAGTTCTTTAGTTAATAATGATAGAACAGTTTTATTAAAAACTCTTTTTAAAACTTTCATGGCACCTGAGCTAGGTTATCTCTAGTACCATTATAGTTAAAACAGTTTTCATTGGAGATAAAAGATTCAACAATCAAACAGAGGAAGAAAGTTTTACCGTTGAAATAACTAATGAAAATTATAATGGCCAAAGTTTTCTAGAAGGGTCTCCATTTAGTAAGAAATAACTAGAGCATCTACACAAGCTTTTTCAATCACCACAATTTCAGATGAATTTTTATCTTCCTGACTCATCCAATAATCCTTCTTCCTCCTTTGCCCAATCAGGTACTGATTTTTCCATTTTTTTCAGTGCCAAGCCTTGTAAAACAAACATGTGGATCGTTGATTTTGGAGCTAGTGATTACATGACTAGAAGTCATTTTTTTTTTCAACTTACACACCTTGTGTAGGAAACAAAAAAATCAAAGTAGTAGATGGGTCGTTCTCGGCAATAGCCGGGAAAGGTATTGCTAAAATTTCGCCTTCCTTAGTTTTACATGTGCCAAATCTAGCTTGTAATCTCATATCAGTCAGTGAATTATTCCAGTCCTCGAATTGTCATGTTATATTTGACTCCACTATATGTAAATTTCAAGATATAGTCTCAGGGAGGATAATTGGCAATGCTAAAGAATATAATGGAATTTACTTTCTTGATGACGACCATCTGAGTCAACCAACAACTACTTTATGTTTAAATTCTGGTTTTATTTTTGATAAGGTTATGATTTGGCATTATAGGTTTGAACATCCTAATTTTTATTATTTAGGATATTTGTTACCTGACCTATTTAAAAATAAATCATTCTTCATATCACTGTGAATTTTGTGAATTGGCTAAATATCATCGGTTATTCTTCCCACCTCAAAAATATAAAGCTTTCAAACTTTTGTCGTTAATTCATAGTGATGTTTGGGGACGTTCAAGAGTCTCAAATTTTTCAGGAAAACGTTGATTTGTCGCATTTATTGATGATCATACTCGTATTTGTTGGGTGTTTTTATTAAAAGATAAGTCTGAAGTTAAAAATGTGTTTCAGTCTTTTTCTGCTATGGTAAAAACACAATTTGGTGTGCGAATAGAAGTAATTTGGAGTGACAATGGTGAGAAATTTTTTAGTGACCAATTAGGTGTTTTCTTAACCAAACATGGTATAGTCCACCAAAGCTCTTGTACAAATACACACAACAAAATGGGGTTGCAGAAAGAAAAATCCAACATCTTTTGGAAGTAACTAGAGCCTTGATGTTCACTAGTCAGGTATCAAATTATCTTTTGGGCGAAATCTTGTTATCAGCTACATATCTTATTAATAGAATGCTTAGTAAAACTTTAAACTATAAAACTCCTTTCAGTCTCTTTAAAGATAACTTTTCTAACTCTAAATTGATCACAGATTTATCCCTTCAAGTTTTTGGGTGTAGTGTTTTTGTTTATCTTCACAACCAAGGTAAACTAGATCCTAAAGCAAAAAAATGCTTCTTTGTTTCTATGCTTCTAATAAAAAGGATTACAAATGTTACGATCCAATTGATAGGAAGATTATTGTTACCATGAATGTCACATTTGTTGAAACACAATCTTACTTTGATTCTAATCTTCAGGGAGGGAATTATAGTAAGGAAGATTCTATAATTGATCAAGAAAACACTAGGAATATACAACATAGGGGCTCTAATAATAGGGAAAGCGAATTTATGATTAACACAAAAATTAATGATGTTAATGTTGTTAATGAAAAGGACTATGAAGATGTAGAGTCTGATCATGAGAATAAAGAACAAACAAAGGAGTTAATTGTTTACTCAAGAAGAAATTGAAATCAAGAAAGTGGAATCCACCCGATTCATCACTAAGAATTCAACCCGCAAGATCTTCTCAAAAGTCCAGGTAAAGCTCATAATCCAACTAATGAATTTTCTAATTTAGATATTCCAATTGCTAAAAGAAAATGTGTTAAAAATGTTGTAAAATATCTCATGTCTAACTTTGTATCCTATAAAGCCTTGTCTTCAACATTCTCAACCTTCGTTTCGTGTCTCGATACTGTGAAAATACCAAAAAATATGAAAGATGCTTTACAAGTTCCTGAGTGGAAGAAGGCTATTTTAGAGGAAATGCGCGCTCTTGAAAAGACAGATACATGGGAAACAGTGGAATTACCTGTAGGGAAAAAAATTGTGGGCTGTAAATGGGTGTGTACAACCAAATTCAAATCAGATGGATTTTTAGATAGATACAAAGCCCGATTGGTGGCTAAAGGGTACATTCAAACATACGGGATAGATTATCTTAAACATTTGCTCTAGTAGCCAAATTAAATTCTGTTAGAGTTCTTTTATCAGTTGCTATTAATCTTGATTGGTCCTTACAGCAGTTAGATGTGAAGAATGCTTTTCTAAATGGGAAACTTGAAGAAGAAGTTTACATGGATCCTTCTCCAGGTTTTGAAGAAAAATTTGGAACTCGAGTATGTAAACTCAGGAAATCTTTGTATGGTCTAAAGCAGTCTCCTTGAGCTTAGTTTGAACGGTTCACTCAAGTTGTTAAAAAATAAGGTTACTTATAAGGGTAAGCTGATCACACAATGTTCTATCAACACTCACAAAAAGGTCGAATAGCAGTTATTATAGTTTGTGTCGATGATATCATTTGTACAGGAGATGATGTGGATGAAATAAGGCGTCTCAAGGAGCATCTAGCATTGGAGTTTAAGATCAAAGACTTGGGTCCTTTGAAATACTTTCTTGGAATGGAAGTTGCTCGATCAAAGAAGGGTCTTGTGGTCTCTAAAAAAAATATGTGATTGATCTTTTAAAAGAAGTTGAGATGAGTGGTTGTCGCCCAGCTGACACATCAATTGATCAAAATGTAAAATTCGAAAATAAAAAAGGTCGATTAGTTGATAGAGGGCAATACCAAAGATTAGTTGGTAAGTTAATTTACTTATCACATACAAGGCCAGCCATAGCTTTTGCAGTGAGCTTAGTGAGTCAATTTATGCACTCCCCAAAGGAGGACTATGAAGAAGCAGAGTTTCGAATTCTAAGATACTTGAAGAGTTCACCTGAAAAGGGTTTATTCTTCAAGAAATCCGAACAAAGAAGAATTGAAGCTTATACGGATGCAGATTGGATAGGCTCAATAACAGATAGAAGATCTACATCAGGATACTATACATTTGGTTGAGGAAACCTTGTGACTTGGCGAAGCAAAAAACAAAGTGTTGTAGCAAGAAGTAGTACAGAGGTTGAGTTTAGATCAATGGCTCAAGAAATTTGTGAAATGATGTGGTTAAAAAGAATTATGCAAGAGTTGGGGAAACTAATAACTTCTCCAATGAAGTTATACTGTGTTAGTAAAGCTGCCATTAGTATTGCTCACAATCCAGTCCAGCATGACAGAACTAAACATATTGAGATTGATAGACACTTTATCAAGGAGAAGATTGAAGAAGGCCAAGTGTGCATGCCGTTTGTTCTTTCAAAATAACAGATTGTTGACATACTCACCAAATAACTCTCTAAGACGAACTTTGATTGTCTTGTAAGCAAGTTGGGCATAATTGATATATATGCACCAACCTTGAGGGAGGGTGTTGAAATATGTATATATTTTAAATTTATTTAGGTAGGTAAATCTTATTTAGGTAAATTTTATTTTATCTTTTAGTTTATTAGAATAAGGAAACTATTTTCCGTTTATGTTCTAGTAATTTATTAGAATAAGAGAATTATTTTACCAATTAGAATTAGGACTCTATTTAAATTTAGTTCTTTATTTAATAATGATAGAACAGTTTTATTAAATGTTGTCATGTAAACTTTCATGATATGATTCCGAGATTCCTACTGTGTTTTACTGGCCTACCTAAATATGTGAACAAAATGAAGCTCATTTGCTCTGCAGCAGGAATCTTGTAAGTTAAGCTACCAAGAGAGTAAAATATTAGGGCAATTTTCTAGGACTGATTTGAACTGGTAATCCTTTAGTTGGGACAGGCATTGGATCCCTGCTGAAAGAGTTGTCTAAACATAGTAACTTCCAAGTGAACCGAGTAACCAGACAATGAATTGAAACAAGGGTTTCAATCCTTGCAAACTCGTATCCTGGACATATCCGAGGTCCCCCACCGAATGGAATGAAGCAGTAAGGTGGAAGTGAAGCTGGATTCTCGAATCTCGATGGATTGAACTTTGATGGTTCCGGAAATATAGTATCATCCATTTGTGTTATGCCGGTAACCCAGAAAATCTTCATACAAATGAGTAAATTATATCAGTGACAGTGAGATACCATATACCAGAGAAATGGATCAATCTGAAATGCTGAAAGGACGTAGAATGGAAAGTATGGTTCTACATACCAGCCAGTCCTTTGGAATGAGATATCCACCGTACTCAATATCTTTTACAACTTTCCGGAAACCACCAAAGACTGGTGGGAACATTCTTAGAGTTTCCATGGCTACTTTCCATGTGTATTTCATCTTGGCAAGGTCTTCCCATGTTAGAAGCTCCCCGTTAGGCTTCCTCCTTGCTATTTCATCTTGTTCTGCAACCACAAATCAAGATGCACCCTATATCATCATTCCCTTTTCTGCAACATTGCAACTGGATCGAGTTTGGTCATAAAGTTATGGCACTTAAGATCATGTTGATAAATACCTTGAAGAACAGCTGCATATATGGCAGGATCATTAGCGAAAAGGCGCAGCAAAAACGTGAGAAGAACAGACGAAGTATCATATCCTGCAACCATGATGAGCATAACATTGTGAATAATCTCTTTCTCGGATATGACTTGTTCATCCTTCTGGTTGCGAATGCTAAGCAAACAAGTGATGAGGTCTTGGCGAGGTGAAGCACCCTTCTCTAGATCTACGCTCTTCTCACCAATGAGAACTTTCAACAACTTCTGGGCTCTTGCACTCGCCTGCAAGCTCCGGTTGTAGCGTGTGAAAGGCAGATTAACCGGTACCGACCACATTCCTTCTATCATATATCGAAAATCATTGGCAAGTTTATCTCTTCTTGTTCCTCTTTCGACTCCGAATAGAAGAGAACAGATTATGTTGAATGTAAGGGTCTTCATCAATGGTAAAACCTGTCAGAATAGGAAAAAGAACACATCATATCTAATTTTCCCAGGTTAGACACCACAGTTTTCAATGTTTTATAAAATACCGTGATTTGTTGCTTGCCATGCCAATGCATCTCAAGGTGGTTCCTGACTTCTTCATCCATCTTCCCAACATACTGTTTCAATGATTCAGGTTTCAAGAATGAAACAAGAGCATCTCTAACTCGCTTATGATCTTCTCCGGTCAATTCCAAGATACATCGATCTCCCAGAATCGAACTAACTGACTTGACTTGCTGGTTAACAATGTTGCTGCTGTCACTGGCGAATACAAACTTGTTTGCAGCCTGACCATAGATGAAAACTGCTGGTTTCCCAAATAATCTCATCTTCGATATTGGACCATATTTCCTTATCCTCTTCTGAAGCCATTCTTCTGCCGTGTTGCTTCGCATGGCCCTGAGAAGGCCAAGGCTTTGACCTATGAGCGGTAGTCCAAGTGAACCTGGAGGAACCCTTTGCGGTGATCTTTTTCTCCTGGTTAGGAGAAGGAAAACTGGGATCAGAAACAGGAGAACTGTGATGATGGTGTTCATGGTAGTGTAATAGAGAAACTGAGCTGATGGCAAAGGGGATTAAATAGAAGATATCCACGGAGAGGCTATTGTTGATCTTCTTTTGTTGGTTTTTGTAATGGAATCTCTTCACTGTAGTGACCTTAATATTCCATTATTTGGTAAAAGACAAGCCATCCATTTTTTTAAACAAGATTGATTCTATTTTCTAATAAACAAGATTCTTAGCTTTTAACGCTTTGTTTGATCCTCCAATCAGGTTCCATTGCTTTTTCAAAGTGACATTAGCATCTTATTTTTAAATCCTGATGATGGATTGCACCAAAGTTAAAAACAAAAACAAAACTGCAAAATCTATGTCAAGCCAAGCAGTTCCTGTTCCAAGGTGAACCTTTGAATTTCTGCAAATTGATACACGTTTGGATTTGCATCTTTATAAACCACAACTCATCAGGGAATTTAAGTCATTCCAAGAACAAAAAGAAATTTAATCTTCACTATGAGAAAATTGCATAGACACAAACACAATTTTGATCACAAACCAGGGTTTCTTTCACAAATAACACAACTTTTTGTCTTTTTCCCTTTCATACACACATAAGAGTAGAGTACAGCATACGTGATACAATTAAAAATTTTCTACTATAACCATCTGAGCTTCAATGATCTTGTCAGATCTGTTAAAATTGGTAAAAGTCAACGTGCTCAACATCGTCATTCGGCCTTGGCCGGAATATGGTTGCCACCGGTAGCTAATTTGTACAAGTAAAACCCAGTCATAAGAAAACTGCGATGAAATGACACGAGTTAGTAGCTCCCAAATTTTGATGAATGTCAAATTAACATAGCAACCTAAATTAGACCCTTCTCTCCAAGTTTAGGGTTCTATACAGAGGATTTAGGTTTAGGTCCTAAAACTTTTGTATCAGAAATGTAAATAACATGGGCCAATGATCCGAGAAGCAGTTTGTCGTTGCGAATGTCGATAGATAAATGAACTTAAACATCACGAAAGAATAAAAAATAAATCCAGAGACTTGCATGAAAGGTAACGAAATACAGCATGCATTCACTATGCAATTGGTATATAATGACCAGACATGGAGGTTTCATAGTTGGCAGCATTGAAAGGAGCTCTGTTGTAAGGCACACAACTGGGAACTTGTAAATTTGTGATGCATTTATATGTATATGAGCTCTGTTAGCTTTTAACTGATATAAGGATCAATATTAACCAGTAGAATTATCATGACTCATGATATAATATGATATGCATTGAAAGCATTGGAATAGCAGATCAACATACCTGATCCCGGCAACAATTCCGGCTGGCATAATCTTAGATGTTTGGTAGTAACGTTGTCCCATGACCCATGTTAGCACAGCAGCAATAACTGGTTTAAAGGTGTATAAATCAGTAAAAAGAACAAACATTTTGTTTGTCATTGAAAGGGATGAAAACAAGCAAACATATACAAATAAAAAAGCCTCCTTCCAAGAATAAAACCCATAGTGAAAATCAGCTTTATCTTTGATGATGATAAATTTATTTACCAAATGGTATATTAAGACACCCTGAAATACTATATTACAAAATCTGACAATTATATTGAATTTGATATAATGAAAGCTTCTTAACAAGACTGCATTAGAGAGCTTTGAAGACAATCAAAGATATGATCTTTGAAAGAACGCATTTTAAAAGGTAAAACAAAGATTATTTTCTCACAGTTTTTGCAAGAGAAATAGCTAATAGCACCGCACTGGATCTACAATGTCCAAACTGATTCTTAAATTCCACAATGCAACTCCAGAAATCCAAAAGAAGAAAAAGAGAAACAACCAGATCAAGTTTATCAATACAAAGTTCCATGGCAGCATTAAATCTATGATCCATAATCCAAAAAAGTCAACTTTTCAATCTCCAAATTTTGAACAAACAATTTATAAATATCCCAGATCGAATTTCACTTAAAAAATTTATAAAAACTAAAGGAGAAGACAGAACTGTGAAAGAAAGCTGAGATTTTGAAAACATTACCAGTCTCAAGTACCAAAGCAAAATATGAGTTCTTTCTCTTCTCAAAAGCTTTAAGGCTCAAATTTGCAGCAAGAATGAGAATCAATCCAGTGCCTACACCCCCACCAAGTGATGCCATGCTACCTTTCTTCAAATACCCAATAACTCCTCCAGCCACAAGAATCAATCCATAAGGGATTGTGAAGCAAAAATCATGCATTTTGGGAAATTTTTTCTTTGGGTTTTTTTCCCTCTTCCTTCAAATGGGTATTTGTTTCTTGAGAAATTCTAAGGGTAAAGTTGAGTTGAACAGATCAAAGGGGAAGAAATGGGAAATCAGAAATGGCTTTTGTGAAGTTTTGTTGGCTCAACAATGGAGACATTTTTCTGGCGTGTGGAATTTTCAGTTGGTCAAAGGCTCCAATGTTTTAACTAATTTTATTTTGTAAGAACCCTTCAATTTTTGCCCAAGGACTTAACATTTACATATTTTATCAATTTAGTTCTTACTTTTTAAACTAAATTTTACTAAATTGAATCGAATTTGAAAAATTTAGTTCTTTTTGATTTTTAATGAAATTTTTAAGTTTGAAATTTTTATTTTTAAATATTTTAATAAATTTTAAATTATTTGTTGACCGACATATTAGACAAATAATGTCGTGACATATTTAAGAGGTAGAGACTTTAGTCCCAAAAATAAAAATATTGATATTTTAGTCCCTTCATAGATAGTAAAACAATAAATTAATATATGACAAAACTGCATTTTGACTCCCCAAAATGAAAAATTGCTACTTCAGTTCTAAAATTATAAATTAATGCATGGTAAAACTATACTTTGACTCCTAAAAAAATTTAACCCTTAAAAATGATAAAATTATAAATTAATAAATAATAAAACTATATTTTGACTTCTAAAAAAATCATATTTAATTTTCACCTTGCCTAAAAGATTTTCAAAATTCGTCCTTACTCCCTAGCCATGTCAACATACAATGCACATGGACTGTCTATATGAATTATCATGCCAATATAGTAAAAATTAATATTTTAGTCTCACATTTTTATTAAATAAAATGAATTGAATATTTTCAAAGATTAATAACTAAATTTAATTAAAACGAATAAAAATCAAATTAACAAAAAAAAATATAAAACATTACAAAGCTAAATTCACATTATATATTTCAAAAATTCAGCCCAAACTATACTATTTTATCGTTATAGTTCAAGGTGAATTTTCATTTTAAGAGAATTAGCCCAAACACAAATCAGGCCCAACAGCCATTTCTCTAACAAAGCCTGAAACCCGTTAACTCCAACTATCCACGTGTCACTTTTGTAGTCGTCATCTATATCCAACCCATAGAAAACGCAAAATCCCCTCTTTTTCAAAGCCCAACAAATTTCGACTCCCGAGTAAAATTGAATATAAAAATAAATTCCCCCCTGAGGGTTTTTCCTCTTTGAGATCTTCCACATCTCTTCTCCTCGTCTATCGAATATGATGCAACAACCACCAGCAGGAGGTGTAGCTCCGCCGCCGTCCATGGCAGCCGATCCGTCTCAAACCCAGCAGTACCAGAAACAACAGCAGTCGCAGCCGTGGATGATGATGTCTCAACAGCAGCAGGCGGGTCAGCCAGTTCCGCCACCTGCAGGTTGGAATCCGCAACCCGTCCCTCCGCTCTCTCAGATGCAGCAGTACTCCGCTGGTTCCGCGACCGTCGGATCTGGCGAAATTCGGTCTCTTTGGATCGGTGATCTTCAACCGTGGATGGATGAGAATTACCTCATGAGTATCTTCGCTCAAACTGGAGAGGTAACTTGATTAGGACAAAATTAGCTTTTTTTTTTAATAAAAAAAGAAACAAAGTCGAGAATCATATTTAATTAAATGGAGATATTACTTGCAGAGTTGATATTTTATTTTTAATAATTAAAACGATTGTTCCTTTCCTATTGAAATGAATGTCCTTTTAATAATTAAAACGATTGTTCCTTTCCTAAATATCTAATTGAACAAAGCTTAATCTTTTGGGTTATTTTAGGTGGTTTCAGCTAAGGTGATTAGAAATAAGCAAACGGCACTGCCAGAGGGATATGGGTTTATCGAGTTTGTATCACGTGCCGCAGCCGAGAGGGTTTTGCAGTTGTATAATGGGGTACCAATGCCAAATTCTGAGCAGAATTTTAGGTTGAATTGGGCGGCTCTTGGATATGGAGAAAAGAGGCAAGAAGAGGGTCCCGATTACACAATCTTTGTTGGGGATTTAGCTGCAGATGTTTCTGATTACATGTTACAAGAGACTTTTAAAGCTGTTTACCCGTCTGTTAAGAGTGCCAAAGTGGTTACTGATAGGACTACAGGCCGGTCTAAAGGTTACGGCTTTGTGAAGTTTGGTGATGAAACTGAACAAATTCGTGCAATGACTGAAATGAATGGGATTTATTGTTCAGCTAGGGCAATGCGGATTGGACCCGCTGCTAATAAGAAGCCTGTCACTGATCAGCAGTATCAGAAAGGTAGACTCTTGTGGTTTATTTCAAGTTATACTTTATCTTGATTGCCTTATGAAGTTTGCTTGGTTGCGTATAGTTTTTATTTGCAATGATTTATGCCTGAGTGCTTTGACTTGACAAGTTGACTGCTAGTTGGTTATTGTGTTTTTATTTATTGGTTTTAATTTTCTGAGGTGGATCTGTTACAGTCTTCTTAAAATTCGAGTTCTTTCAGTTATGCACTTGAAGATATGGCGGAATTTATACAAAGTCGTTTCCTTCCAGTTTGCCTATGTAAACTTGGACGCTTTTAATTATATTAAAAATTAAAACATGCAAAAACTTATATAAAACTCATGTTTTCTTAAAGCAGGACATCAAGAGGCTCTCATTTTGGGGGGCCTGGAACTTATATCAGCTGAAATGATTCCACTTTAATCCGTGGCCTCATTTTAGGTCAGTTACTTTGTTTATGTCAAAAGCTTTCTTTTCTCGTGGCAATATTTGCGCTACGTCTCGCAAATTTCTTTTCCAGTTCCTTATTAAGTATTCCAGTCAAGTACATTTGTTCCATTTTTCCAACATGTTTCCTTTAAATCTTTATATATTTTTTACAAGTCCAGAAACTTTGTTTTATTCATTGTGGATTAATTCCTTTTGATGCTTGCATACATGTATGCACTCCTTTTCCCATCCTTTATGTTCAAGTTTTAATACTCAAAAGTAGGTGAAGCAGCTTTGGTGAGGTTGTTGTGCGTGTTGTCATACACTGTTCTGTTAATGAACCTTGGGGCTAGTTTTGTTCTATTGCTTTTAAAATCTTCGCTTCTTTTTAAAATATGGTATCTGCTTTGTCCTCATTCTTTTCTCTGCTGCACATGAGGACAAACTGAGGTTGGCAAGAAACCTAGAATTTGTAGTTAAAGGCATTGTCAGTTGATACATTTAAGTTAAATCAAGACGGAAGTGAGTCACTTGCCCTTCTTTATTGCCTAAGATGGAGTAATGGATACCTAGCTGCAGATGGATCTGTCCATATTTATCTTGCATTTTGAAGAAAATTTCTTTTATTCTTGTCATTTGAGGTTGTAAGGCACTTCAAATTTAAGATTTCCTTAGTTTTCTAAATATGTGCTTTGTCTTATGTGCATTCTGAGAAATTTAAAGTGTTACTCGAAGTTAATTTAGCAGATAGGTTCTTTCTACTTGTGGGGAACCTTTGAAGTTAAACTTATAAATCATACAGTTTAAGAAACGGCAACTCCTCCCTTCCCCCTTACAACAAATTTGCAGACAACTATAATACTAGCACACAAACACACACCATGTCAAGTGAGGAGAAAAGATTGGCTTTTGTTTCAATTTTCCTTTTCCCCTTTTCGCCCTATTATAAGGGATCAATAAAATAAGAGAGCCTTTACTGATTCCTTGAGTTTAATGTAATTAATGATTTCTTTTGTGGCTACTATTGAAGTTTATTTGATTTGATACTTTTGGCTTTGCCTGGTAGCGGTAAGCCTTGATGTAACCCAAAAGCTGTTTTGTGATTGTAGTTGTAACCGTTGAGTGATTTATAGCGGGCAGTTCTATGGTTTTGTTCTTTTCATGCCATAGGCAGAATTATTTCTACCTGCTTATTTTGAAATGTTATATTATATATGTTAGCTTTTGTAGGTATCTGTGTGTATATGATCTTAATGTTACAATGTTTCAATTTGAGTTTAGAGGAGCAATAATGCTATACCTGGAAATCTATTACACGATCTTTGTAAACATATTTGTAGTTTCCATGGTTAACATGGAAATATTTACTTTTGGCAGATGTAATACTGAATTAGTTTCAAGTTTTTGTAACAAACTTAATATCCGGGGTTGGCGCAAGTGGGGCTTTTCTTGTTGTTTTTAATATCTTATTAGCTTCTATTCAACATTAGTTTACATGTATTTGTAATTTGCAGCTGCTTACCCGAATACTCAAGGAAATTCTGGAGAGAACGATCCGAATAATACCACAGTGGGTAGCTTTTCTTTTATACTGTTATACCCAATTTCATGGTACAGCCAACTGAATTCTTACAAGCTTAATTACAGATTTTTGTTGGTGGTTTGGATCCTAGTGTTTCTGAAGACCAACTAAAACAAATATTTAGCCAGCTTGGTGAGGTAGTTCATGTAAAAATTCCGGCTAACAAGCATTGTGGTTTTGTTCAATATGCTAACAGGTAACTCTTAAACACCTGTGTTTTTTGGCACGCAAAATATTATTCCATGATATTAATGCATTCTGCAATATGATGCATTCAGGGCCAGTGCGGAACAATCTTTATCTGTTTTGAATGGTACTGTTTTAGGAGGAAGAAATGTTAGGCTTTCATGGGGACGTAGTCCTTCAAGCAAACAGGTTTTGTTTTTAAAGCCATAGTTTTCTGTAATTAAAGCCTTGCTACCTATATTCCTGTAAACTAAGAGGGAATCTATTGGAGTGTCAGGTTCAACCTGAACAGGCCCAATGGAATACTGGATATTATGGATATGCTCAAGGATATGAAGCATATGGATATGCACCTCCTCCCCAAGATCCTAACATGTACTATGGGGGCTATCCTGGATATGGAAATTACCAGCAGCCAGGGGCCTATCAACAACAACAGGTAAAAGTAATTTTATGAATGATTCTTGTATCCCAAAAATCAATGAATGATTCTTTGTAGGCTCTATTCATCACTCTTGGAGAAAGAAGATGCAAGCATGCTGAATTTCATTTTTCTTTGAATTATATATACATTTGTGCGTAATGTTTTCCTTTTTTCTTTTGTGTTTTGCAGTAAGTTGCGGTTGCTTTACTGTCGCTTAAGACTCATTCTCTCTGATCCAGAGCACTTCAGGTGTTGGTTTGCTCCGACATGTTTTAAGGTTGTGGATTTTCATTGATTGCTGTACCATTTGTGGGTTTCGGTTTTTGGAGAGGTTCATGTTTCATGTTTTCTTATGGTTTCGCCTTCTTGGCTTCTTATCTTGCCCATCTCTCTCAACCTTCACTCTATTGTAATTTACACTCTTATATGCTATAATAGTTGTTTTAGATTGATGCTTTTCTATGGTTCTTAACTTATTATTGTGTTTCTTATTTGGCAATATCCTTCACAATTTTCAATGGCTATCGTTCTAAGAAGATAAACCTTGAGTTAGAAAGTGTTCTAACATTGATTGCTGAAAGCTATCAGATATTAAGAAGAGGAACAAATGCTGGTGTTGGTTTGGTTTAACCCAAAACCACCTTAAAATGCTACTTTTGTTTCAGTCATCACCTCCTTTTGTCTTTCCATAGCAATGGTGCCTCGTTGAAGTACTTGAAAGCCTAGTTGCTTTCTCAAGTATTGAATATGATACGGTAGATATAGAAACAGAAGAGGAAGGAGATTAGAGAAGAAAAAAAAAGAATTGAGAGAGGGGAAAACCAATTCCTGTGCAATTTCATAACGGTAGCAGCCAAAGCATACTGCGTATAAGAAGGGAGAGAAAACCAAAGCAGTTGAACAGTCCGTATTTACCGGACTCTTAGGTCAGCTCCTCTACGTAGTGTTTCATTAAAACATTTGGTGAAATGCATTGTTTAAGCACAACAAATAACAGAAATAAAATAAACAAAAATAACAAGACTTAAAATCCAAAATAGTTGCTGCATAAATCGTTCCATATCAACTACCCCTGCCCAAATAAGATCCTTGTCCTCAAGGATCTAAGGTTGGAAGATGCTGTCACATATCTAGTAGGTCCTCCCAGGTAGAATCCCTCGAAAATGTATTTGTCCATTGGACCAGCACTTGAGTCACAACTTGTGAGCCCTTCTTAAACATCCTTCAGTTCAAAACACGGACTGGCTTTAGTAGGTCTATACGAGAATATCCGGCTACATAAGGTAGATGGTTCGAGGGAACTTGTTTGTACAAGGCCTCATATGGGGTTGTGTCGATAGCCGAGTGGTGAGAAATATTGTACCACCACTTCGCTAATGGAAGCCAGAGTGACTAGTCACTAGGTCGTTCGCTGGTCATGCACCTCAAGTAGCTCTCCAGGTAGTGGTTGAGCACCTCTGATTGGCCATCAGTTTTCGGATGGTAGGCCATTAAAAGATGAAGTCGTGTACCCAACTTACTGAAAAGTTCTTGCCATGAAGCTTGTAGATTTGGGATAAATAGGCTTGAGCCACTATCAAAGTCATGAATGGATGAGATATGTAATGACCCAAATTTTTAGGTCATCGGAAAAGTGAGTTTTTGGGTCTTCGATTCTGAAAATTAAATTCGTAAATATTTATTAGAAATATTTACGAAGTTAAGTGAGAGGTTAATTAGATTTTAATTAAGAAAATTTAGCTTAGTCAAGACTAATTTAGTGAAAGGACTAGATTGAATATAGTGTAAAATTTTAATTATAAACTATAGAAAAGTCAAGGGACTAAATTAGCAAATAAGCCTTAGGAGACAAGTGTGTGGTATGTATGAATACATTTGTATTATTTTAATTGGTACAAATGTATGTATAAATATGTATTGACTTATTTTATAAGAAAATAATAATAATGATTAAAGTTTATTATTATAATATAATATAATAAAGTAATTAAATAAAACAAATAAAATAAAAGAAAGAATGAAAACGAAACAGAGTAGGGGAAGAAAGAAAGAAAAAGGGAAAGAAAAAGAAAAGGAAAATTTAAGGTTTTGGAGTTCTAAGCTTGATTGGTAAGTTAATTTGATCCATTTTCTTATAATTTTGATGTCTATGAAATCCTAGGAAAGAATACTCCTTCAGTTATGTTGAAATTTAGAAAGTTATTGAATTTTTAGATGTTGATTAAGTTGAATAAATGGAAGAATTAAATATTAATTTGATGGAAATTCAAGTTAGAAGTGGGAGAAGGATTAAATTGTGAAAGAAAATATAGGTCTTGCAATAATAGGGATTGAATTGAGAAGATGTTATAATTAATGTTTTATGCTGTAAATTTAAGAGTTGGAATAGTTTAAAATGATAATTGAATGAAAATACAGGATTTATTTTGAAGAAAAAGAATAGTTATGGTGGAAGGACTAAATTGGAATTTAAGTAAAAGATACATGAAAATATAAGAGTGTGTTATTAAATAATATATATATTCATAATTTTAAATGTTAAATTTTATGTAGCTAACGTAGCACCGGAAACGTCATCGAAAAAGGGAAAGGAGAAAGTGAACGAGGATATCGAGTAAACTCGAGAATTTCGGTTTGTATTTCTATAAACTATGCTTAATGTTTTAATACAATGTAAATGATATTTTTAATAGTTAGAATGTATAATGAATGATATGATGGAAACTATTATTGTTTCTGTATTATAATGATATGATTTGAATACCCTATTAACAGTGTCGGGCTAGTCGGATATAATTGGCATGCCATAGGATTGAAGTGTTCAGGGATATTCCGACTGTGTGTCGATGAGACACTATATGTGTAGACTACTGTGACTGTTCCAGATTTGTTCCGAAGAGGTACTCTGTACCTAACTGTGACTATTACTGTTACTGTTACCCTACGGTGTATTTCGGTTTCAGACGAAGAAACACTGTACATTATACCCGGAGTGTGGGTTGGATCTGTGTATCCGTTCAGGTCCGAGTCATGTTAATAGGGGTAAATATAAGTCCTGAAGACTGACTGTTATCGTTTATGTGACTGAGACTGAAATACGATGTTGAAAGACATTAAATGATATGTAAAAGATATAAATTGAATGTAAGAGATGAAACTATTAAGAATTATGAAAGTAAAAAAGTTTAAGTTACAATGTATATACATAGCTTATTATTTGTTTGAGTATTAGTTTATAGAAATACCACTGAGTGTATACTCAGCGTACGGTATGATTCTGTGCGCAGGACTAGGTACGAAAGGAAACTAAGGACTCAGCATCCAAGCCAATCCCGAACTCAAAGTGGTGAAGTACCTTTCTTTTGGGTATAATGGCATGTATCTAGGCTGAATATGATTTTATTTTGTAATTGAAAAGAATTAGTAAGAAAGATGTTGAAACATGGTATGAAATATGTATATTTTGGAAGTTAAACTTACATGAGTTTAACTAGTATGATAACTTAGTATAATTTCGATATGAACTGAGGTATTGATGTGAAAGAATGAATATTTGCTAAGTTTGAATGGCATAATGAATGATATTTTATTTAAAAACTATTAGTAAATGTTTGGGCATGAAATAGATGTGTTTAGCATGTGAAAATAGCTTAAAAATGGTCAAAAATCATGTTTTCACACGGCCAAGTCACATGGGAGTGTGCCCAGGCCGTGTGAATAAGTCAGAATCTGCCCATGGCCTGGCCCCATGGCCATGTCCCAAGCCACACGGGCATGTCCCAGGCCACACGGGCGTGTGCCCCTATCTTCAAGGAAAAATTTCTAAAGTTGCCAGTTTAGTCCCGAATCACTTCTAAAACATATATTGGGCCCCATAGGCTCATATTAGGGACTTTATGATGAAGTTTGATGAATATTGATCTGGAATGTAAAGTTTATGACTCGATTTTGTATAAATGTTAGTGTATAAGTCTGGTAATACCTCGTAGCCCTATTCCAGTAACAGCTTGGGGTTAGGGGGTGTTACAAGATAGGGAAATGAAGTGACCGAATTGCGGATCACGCGCGGTCAGGTATGGGTAATGGTTGCAATAATCCCAGATGTGCAACATTGTCTCCCTTACATCGCTAACACGTAACACATTCCCTGACCCATTGCCGAATGTCATTAGAGAGACCTTTCCAATAAAACAGCCCTCCAATGTGACACATCGTAGCATAGATACTAGAATGACCCCCAAGTGCCCCTTTCATAAAAATGATTGAACAAGTCTTTCTTCAAAGTACCAAAGTTGCCTACCATCACCTCTCCTTTTCTCCTCAAGATTCTGCCATCCCACCCATACTTGGGATGGACTGTGGGTGCTGTTGCACTTTCTCGCACATCTGCCTCAATATGGGATCAATTTTCCAAGAGTCAACAATTTGAACCCACAAATCCGACCAAGGGGTGTTAATCGTATATTGCATTAGCTAACCTTCCTCTGTTTGTGGCCTTCGAGACAAGGCATCAGCCACAGTATTGTGAGCCCCTTTCTTATAGCTAACCACAAAGTCGTAACCAAGCATCTTGGGCAACCATTTTTTCTAAAATGGTGTAATGGTCTACTGTTCAATCAAAAATTTCAAACTCTGATGGTCTATTCGAATATGGAACCTTCTTCCCACAAGGTAAGCATGCCATTTTTTTATCATTAGAAGCACCGCCAACATCTCCTTATCATAAATGAATAAGGTGTAATAGCCCATTTTCACTTAAATTGAAACAGTGGTTTTGGGACCACAAATCCGAAGTTAGAAGAAAATTTATTTTAATATTATTTTAAGGTCTACAGTATGATATAAATATCATATGAAATTCTTGTTAAGAAATTTTACCGTTTGCATGCCTAGCTTGATAAAAAGGACTAAATTACATAAAGTGCAAAAGTTGAATTCTAATAGCTAAAGGCATCAAATAGCTGTAGAATTTAAAATTTGAGGTTATTATATGGCAAATAAACCATTTAGAGGAGTTAGTAGATAAGGATGATTATTCATCATTAGAAATTGAAGAAAATATTAAGGTTAATTTTGAAATGATGATAAAATAATGATGATAAATGAAATAATTTCGGTAAAGCTTCGTAACCCTATTCTAACGACGGATTCGGGTTAGGGGTGTTACATAAGGCATGGTACTTTACTCCCAAAGCTTTGCTAAAGAAAGCTATAGGTTACCGTTACTGTTGTAACACCGCCCCTACCTTTTGTCCACAAGCATCAGTATCAATATAGAATTCAAGCTTGAAATCAGATAAAGAAAGGGTTGGAGCTTGACAAATTGCACGTTTAAGCTGTTGGAATGCCTCAGTAGCTTCCTTTGACCACTCTTATACCTTGTCCTTCTTGAGCAATGTTGTCTAAGGCTTGGTCATCACTCTATAAAGTCGAATAAACCTCTTGTAGTAGCCAGATAAGCCTAAGAAACCCCTAAGTTCTTTAACTAATGTAGGAGTAGGCCATTGTAAAACACTGTCTATCTTAGAAACATCCATGACAACTCTCGAAATAGCCTCACACCCCTGTGTGCCAGGCCATTTGCTAGGCCATATAACTAATTGACTTACCTTAAGCACTAAACAGGTGACACACGACCGTGTCGCCAAGCCTTGTGTCTCACACAACTAAGTCACACGCCCGTGCCTCTGGTCGTGTGGAGCTAAAATGTACCTTAAATGACAAGTTTAACATTTCAAGCTTGCTTGGGTCTTAAGCAACTCAAATACCAATCATTTAACCTATTCAAAATACGATTAACATATTCAAAACATGCCAAAACAATCGTCCTAAGTGCCTAACCAATGTACCCTTATTGGTACAACATTTTATATCATCAAAAGATATCAACAATGCGTCATTCAAATCAAGATTTTAAGCATGCCAAAATCACTCAATTTAGTCTAACATATATCGACTTAAGGCATCAAGTTTAAAGTTCACACGCATACCAAGCCTTGGATCAAAACAACATACCAAACTTATGGCTTCAAATACAAACATATACCTATATACCCAAACCAACATTGTACTTATAACTCAATTTACATCCCATTCAAAAAATAACTAACAACCAAGACATCCTAGATACATGCCATTATAGAATTAAACATTGCCACACTTGAGATCGGGATTGTTATTGGATGTTGAGTCGGCGATCAAAAGAAAAGTACCTAACCTGCGCACAAAAAACAAAGCCGCAAGCTGAGTAAAACTCAGTGATATTTCTATAATCCGAACACTTAAAGACATAACGATACATGAATGCTCAAATTGAATTATACAATCATACTACTATCTAAGCATGCAATTACAAGATATCACCATTTCAATTTCATGCCATACTCAATTTTCACATGTATTCATACTTAATTGGTTTTAACAAATATCTCATTTCACATCACTTGCTATATAATTAGCTTTTCATAGATCAATCAACAATTCCTTTGTTCAATGACATAAACTAATCCATATTCAATTCATGAGTGCATCACCCATGTATTTCATTTATATTCAAAACATAATTCACATTTCATTTTTCAATCCACTTTCTCATTTCCAATTCACATACTTTGTCATTTCAATATCAGTTACATAACTTTATTATTTAATTACCCCTATTAACACGACTCGGACTTGGACAGATGCCGGATCCAACCAACACACCAGTTTGGCACCCAGTGCCTCATTGGATGAATCTGAAGTAATAACTACGCCCAGCGCTATATAAATTGACACCCAATGGCTCATCGGTTAAACCGAAGCAAATTGACACCCAGTGCCTTATCAACTTGAAGTCGAAGAAATCCTTGAACTTTTCCTATCCTATGACATGGTATCTATATCCGACTTAACCTGAAATACTTAATAGATTCCATATCACTTACAAATACATCCAATATCCAATTCTTATATTTGCACATTATCACATTTAAACATATATTCATTTCAATTTCCATATGCTCAATACATTCATAATATTTACCAAATCAATCCAATTCAATCAACTATAAATTCAATTCAATCTCAAGGTACTAAATTACTCACCTCAACTACTTACCATATGCAATAATTCAAAATACAATAATTAACAACTCAATTTGGATTATAGAAACACAAACCGTGAATTCTGAGCTATTCGACGTCGATTTTATCATTCCCCTTTTTAGTCGAGGATTCTAGTACGATGTTAGCTACAGAATTCAAATAATTAAAATACATTAATACTACACAATTCAATTCCACATTGAATATTTCAATTTTTACTCAATATTTGCTGAAATTTCAATTTAGTCCTTAAACCGAGACTAATTTTTAATCTTCACATTTAATTCCATATTTTCATACTCATTTCACTTTAAACTAAATTTAACTCCTTATTTTCAATTATACCCTTAAATTTTGAATTTTTTACAATTTAGTCCCTATTACTCAAAATTTATAATTTGTTCTACAATTTAATCATTTTCTATTTCTAACTTCAAAATCTATCTATTTAATCCTTAATACTAAAACTATTCAACAATAACAACATCTAAAATCTTAATCAATGCTAAAATTTCAATATGAGTCGGATAGTTCTAAACACCGAAATTTAAAAAATATAAAAATTATAAGAAAAAAGACTAAATTGACTAACCAATTGAAATTAAAAAGTTGAAAACCCTTATGGCCGTGCATTAACCGTACTTCTTTTCTTTCTCCTTTCCCAGTTTTGTTTTACATGTTAACATTTCATTCCTTTCCACTATCTTTTATTTTTTCTTTTTATTTTGTTTTATAAAATAACATACATATATACACATTTCATATTGTTATTATTATTATTATACAACTTAAATATATATATATATATAATAATAATAAGTTAACATATAAATGCAATATAAACCATTAATGCCGTCCACTACTAAGACTAAATGTATATTTGATATTTTAGTCCCTTTAATAAATTTTAATCTATAATTCAACTTTTAACCTTTACACGATTTAATCCTTATACTTTAATAACTCTTAATTTCACAAAATTCACTTAATCAAAATCTAATTCACTACTAAACTAACCTTGTAAATATTAATTAAAAATTTTTACGAGTTTGTTTTACGAAAATATAGTCCAAAACTTCATTTTTCGACACCCAAACTATCAGGTCGTTGAAAAGGGATTAAGACATTGAAAAGGGATTGGTCAATCATTTATGACATGCTCAGTGAATAAGACAATAGCAGCTTTGGTTGGGACGAGTACAGGCAGCTTGTTGTTGCTGAAGATGTTGTGTGGAACTCATATATAAGTGTAAGAATTATTTCCTGTCTTTATTATCTTTTTTTGACAAACTTATATTTAATATGGATTTCTCCTTTTTTTTTATAGAGTCATAAAGAACTCTGTCAATTCAGACATTGTAATTTCCCTTATTATGTAACACCTCTAACCCGTATCAGTCGCCAGATTGGGGTTACAAGGTATTACTTGAACTAAATATCATTTTTTTTTGTTTTAACATTAATACATGCACACACTTGACTAACTTTTAAATCAAACTATTATTAATATCACATAGCCAATTGTAACTTTGACACAATCTAGTATAATATTAAAACATATAAACTTTATAAGTCAATATCTATATATATGTATTCAAAAACATGAATTACCCATATCAAGCCGTGAACATTTTAAAATAAACATATACATGTTCGGTTATAACTAAACTACTTTCAATGCCAGATCACATATAACTCATTAACCTATACAACAATCAAAATTCAAATAATCCATTCAATATGCAAAGCAAAAATAGAATCAATCCACTTCATACATTCAAGAAATTAAACAAATTTGATACTCATAAAAAATATATATATACCACTCCACCATAACACATTGCCAATTAACCACAAAGAGCTTAATCATAATCCAACAAAATCGAATTGAAGTATGTAAGTTAAGCCATTTTCTCATGGCCTTTATGTACAATGCTATCAAAACAACAAAGTCTCCCAAAATATTATCCTATACATGCCATAATGTTAACTTAGGATTAACTAAGAAGGGGTACCAAAACGTTGCTGGCAAGTGTGATGACTTCGAAGATGGTCCCGAGTATGGAGCGGATAAAAAAAAATCTAAATTTAGATAAGAGACAAGTGAACACACCAAATGAGTTTTCAACTCAGTAAGTCATAAGCCATATAATACAAACAATTAGCTGAATATGTCGATCTAGAATCTAGAAAGGTTAATAGATTATCGAAATTATCAATTCAACTACTAGTCAAGTCTTACTGTTAACTCAAGGTATCATATAACCGAATTCCTTAATTCCTTCCTATAATATTTAACAACGATGAAATAGATGTATTCATATACCTATGTTTAAATTTTCATGTCCCCAATTTCCTATTCGGACAATAGTTTTGCCCTCCATTCAGTTCCTGCATTTATTTTATCAACAACCAATTTCGCGCACGTAGTGCTCAAGCAAGGAAATTCATATCCATAGTACCATGTTAACCCGCACACATAGTGCCTTAGTAATTCACATACATATTGACATTCCAATCCGCACACATAGTGCCATACAAATTCACACACATAGTGCCATTCAAATTCGCACACATAGTGCCAAAATCATTTCATTTAAACAAGTGATTTATTCAATTAACTAAGTATAATCAGTCACATGCCTTTCAATCAAAAGAATACATAAACGAGAGTAATTCTTTCACGATATGCATACACCAATTATGTATAAAATAACCAAGTTTAATTGCTTATAGACTTACATCGTTTTAGATGAAACGGTTGCAATCGGCTACTCGATATTCTTTGCTTTGCCCTTGCTTGATTCCCTCCTTTGGGTTCTTGAGCTAAAATAAATAAATTAACTAATTTAATTACATTGCTAGTTAGTTATATCCCATAATATTAATGATTTCGTATCACGAGAATCACACGGCTAAAATTTGATTTTTTCACCTTAGGCTTTTAAGCCATTCGCTATTGTTCACGTAATACCACATTACTATCCATAACCCAATCAATATTTCAATAAAACACCTATATTTATATATATGTACATACGGTAACCACTCCTTGCTAATTACTCACATATATATATAAATTTAATAATTTCCATTTCATCTTATAACCATCGTTGTTCAAGACATTGAATCTTCAACTAAAGTTTATCTAATGTCTCAAGGCGAATGCATATAAATTTTAGCATACATATAAAGTTTATACTTTAAATAATTTATTCACATACTAACAAGCCGAATATCATCTTCACTAAACATTTAAACCATAATTCCTTAACAATCTTTTCACTTTCGGCATTATCACTACCAAAATAACAATTGCACATCACTTTGTCATTTAACACAAAGTTTCAACACATAACCACCTTGACCGAATACTTCTAAAAACTATCAAAAGCTCTACATTTATTCATACCATCATTTAAGTTCACCAATATCTATTTAGCTAGCTCATTTTCACCTTTCTAATATTTCTATCCAAAACATAAAAACACTATCTTCTTAGCATTTATCCATTATAACCGAATGCACATTTTGTCACCAATTCAAAAAAAAATTCACATATGGGTTATAATAAGAGCTTGATTACTAACTCAATTTTCATAAAATTTAATAAAAATAACATAAAATCCTACTTAATTAACCCTTAAGATGGCCGAATGCCCTTGACATTTTCCTTCTTCTTTCCCTTATGTTTTCGACAATGAGGATGGAAGAGAAACATTCTATTTCCTTGTTTTTATCACCCCCCACTTAATATATTATAACTTATTTTATATTATAACATATTTCAATCATATAATCTATTATTATAAAAAGCATATAATTATTGTATGCCAACCCCATTACTGTACCCATAATTTAAAAAGGTAAAATAGACATGCAAATCCATCCTTTTAGTAATTCAACAAATTAATCCCTTGGACATTTACCTACCACATTTTTAAAGTTCTCAAACAAGTCCTTTTTAGCTAATTTTACGTCCAAGAGACAAAATTAAAATACCAAATTTTCAAACATATTAATTCAGTCATTAAGCATATAAAATATATGCAATTAAATTAAAAAATAAATTTTTATGACTCGGTTTTGTGGTCCTGAAATCACATTCTGACTAGGGTCAAATTAGGGTTGTCACATATTATGACCAACATACTACCATCTACGAAAAAGATCGAGCCACCGAAAAAGATGCTCAAATAACTGCTGAAGTTATTGAAGAAGTAGATGCTGAGGATGTAGCTATTGCAAATACTCATGAATAAAGAAACGATTAGCATGGATGCGAAGTTGATGTTTCTTCGGATGAGGTTGATCTCTCAGCTACACAACTGCAACCATCTAGAAACCAAGATGATTCAATGTTTTCAAAGAAAAAAAATGGATTTCTAATGCAAGTGAACAAATTTCTTCTACTTCATTTACTGATGCTGCAATGTTATTAGGGGAAAATATATGGACTGTTGGCCTTGAAATAAGTAGGAACATTGCCTCCAAAGTGCTAATTCAACAAAAGTAAAAAATGATCATTCAAGAAAGTACTCTAAAATTATATTTGACCTTATGTGAAGTAGAAGAATTAACTGAGGATGAGTGTTGTCGTGCGTTGAGCAAAATTTCAGACCATCCAACATAAATGCTCATTTTTTTTTAGTCTACTTCTTTCGTGCGATTGAAATGGGCGAGGAAATTTTTTTTTGACCATTAAAAATCATGGTTGTGTTGGTTATGTTTTACTAACTTTAGAAGATTTAATGACATAATAGAATGCCACAGAATACTATTATAGGAGTTTTTTACCCAACTGGGTTAAAAAAAATTTTAAAACACTAAAATAGGGTGTCAGATACATTATTTTACGAAAATGGGTTATTTTTTTGGGTTGAGTCTACATGACAGGCGCGACCCATTTTTTTAATAATAATATATATTTTTTAAATATTATTATTTTATTATATTTTAATAATTTTTAAATTTTTAAAATCCAATCAGGTCAAAATCGGGTCGAGCCAGACCCAGAGGGGCGACCATTCGCGCCTGCAGCAGGGGCGCGACTGCCCTGCAGCCTGCCACGTGTCCCTGCCCCCCACCACCCGGCCCTGCACCCTCCCATGCCACCTGCAAAGAGAGAAAAGAAATTTTTTATTAAGTTTAATAATTATTTAATATTATTATTTTAATAATGTTATTAATTTATTATTTTTATACTTAAATTTTTAATAATTTTGAAATTATGTTTAATAATTTTTAATATTATTAATTTAATAATGTTATTAATTTATTATTTTTTATGCTTAAATTTTTTAATAATTTTGAAATTAAGTTTAATAATTTTTAATATTATTATTTTAATAATTCTGATAATTTATTATTTTTTATGCTCAGATTTTTTAATATTTTTAAAATTAAGTCTAATAATTTTTTAGTATTATTAATTTAATAAATTTTTATTGGAAAAAATACGAGTTGCGCCATTAGGCGTTCTGGTGTGCCATGGAGATTCGTTTACTGTATACGGCAAATCGCGGCTAACTTCCATCGAGATTATAAGAACGCAGACTGGAAACGACAAGTTGTGAAAATGGGCAAAAAATAACCTTATCCTTTCAATATATTACAAAACCCCTTAAAATTGATGGTTTGATGGTGTGGTTCTAGGGGTATATCTTTGTGGAGCTCGACGTTCACGTTGTGGGCGACTACGACGATCAACGTTCTCTTCATCCATATGTAGGGGTGTAGAGAACGTCTCAAATGCCACTAATGAACTCGAGCCGGGTGGAGTAGAGAACGGCGCTGGATATGGGCCGGGAGGAGTAGAGTACGGTGGTAGATATAAGCCAAAAGGAGTAGAGTACAGATGTGGCAGTGGGCTGAAGATATCAAAATCTGAATAATATCCCTAGGCTGAAGAGCCCGGGAAATAGTCATCGGCCCTCAAATCTAGATGATAAGAACTACTCCCGGAGTGTAGCTCCGGCTCTGGCCCACGTTTTGGATCCGGTACTGCCTCCGGCTCTGGCTCTGGGTCTGGCTCCGGAGCTGGTGCATGATACGGATCTGGAAAATATTGCCCAATCCGTGTCGTATGAGGGGGGACTACCATCGACCGCCCACCAAATAAAAATGGTTTCCCCTTCTCATAGTACCACTGTAGGTACTATGTCGAGGGCCGCAGATCCAAACAACGATCCATCGGTGGTATCCTACCAAACCGGTTATTCCACATCGTAACATACTCTTTATGCACATCTCCCCAATCTGCCCAATGCATCACGCTCCTAGTCATGCCATGGAGCTTTGTAGGCAATCGTACTGGTTGTGTCGGGATATATTGTACACAACCGAACTGCCGGAGTACTCGATCGCCATGATACCACTCCACCGTCTGAAAATGGATAAGGGGTGCGCTAATGCACCATAAGTTTGAGTGGACGTAGGCATGCGAGGGAATAACGGCCATAATCTTAGGAACAGAATACGGCATCCAATTGAACTGCACAGCTAACATTTTCATATTAACGAGAGTTGAGTGAGATAAAAATAATAAAATTAAATTGATATTGGAAAAACCTACCCCTTCCCAGAATGATTCTCGATCATCAGACGGTATATCGGAACCTTGTATAACCTCCCGATACCCGGATTCGTGCTCCATCTACGAAAACAAATTGTTAGAACAATATAACCCAACAAATTCAATTAATTGCTATAACGCGTAAAGATTCATCACCTATTAACAAGTGAAAATATATATGGCTGGTGACTAATGGATGCCAAGAATGGCATCTAATAAAGTGCCCACGACTGCAGCAGTATGAGGCATCCGTCTATGTCCATCGCAGAAGGATCTGTCGTCCGACAAAGTTCGCGGTACAGCGTGGCTAACACTGCGGACCCCCAACTGTATAAACGCGTGTTATGCAAATTAGATAGTAGCGGTAGGTACATCAAACTGACCTCACTGCCGCGTGAATCCGGCACGAGTACACCTCCTATAAGGTGCATAATGTAACCTCGTGTGGCCTGCATAACCTCCAATTCAGTGGCAGTATTGGGCAAATGCTCAAAATTGGCCTTTAGCCATGAAAACCGCAAGGTGGCAAATTTCCCCTCACTTGGGGAGCGTCCAAGTAACTCATAGCAAAGGCGAGCCGGCCTCGAGATCGAACTTACGCTCGTGACCACGTTCTCGTCGATGGGGAGCCCCAGCTGTACTGCAACGTCTACTAAAGTGATGGTGCACTCCCCGCACAGCAAATGAAATGTGTGCGTCTCAGGACGCCATCGCTCGACTAAGGCAGAAATTAAGTTATATCGCAGATCAAAAGTCCGGATCAATGCTGCTGATCCAAACCCCGCTAACTCTAAGAACGGTATTACGCGTTCATCCAGCTGAAACCCTACACTATAAATACGACCCCTCAATACGCGGTACTTGACCTAACATTATTATATTTACGAAATGGTTAATACAATATAATTTCATTCAACAAATAATGTGACTATCAAATAAAATTTTCATTACCATCTCACTAAAGTTACTCGATATGTGACCCTTATTTTCATTATCAATCAATGAACCCATTTGCTGCAAATCGCAATTAAAATTATCAAATAAATAAAAATTATAAAATTACATTATATCAAAATTACATTAAAATTACATTAAAATTTCTTACTCTCTTTAGAATTATTTAATTCTATTTCTTACTCTCTTTAGATCGTTTATTCAACATCTTTCCATATTCAAAGCAACTTATTTCTCATATACTCACTTTCAACTAGTCAATTATGCATCTATTCAACCGCAAAGTACTACATTACTTCCAATCATAAAGCCAAATGCATTTTAACATATCATTTATATTAATGTGTTTAATTCTTTAATATATATTAATTCTCTTGTTATGTGTTTTATACAAGTTAAAATATAAGCATAATTTATTAATAGCCTATTTTACTCTTAAAAATATTTTATTTTTTCCTTAAGTTTTGATTAAATTTTTATAAAATTTAAAAGAATCATTTTTAACACGTTACATAGGTAAATTTAATTAATTTTAAAATTTTGAAATTAAATTAAATTATAATTTAAGAATATTTGAAAGGATTAACTCTCAAGTTTATACATTTTACATAGGTATAAATTTTTATTTTATTTTTAGAATGTATTAGTCACTATATTTCTCACTTTTTATTAACAATGAAGTGAATGCTAGTAAAGTTTTTTTAAAATAAAATACAAAAAATATTGATTCCAAGTAAATCCGGAAATGGACAACAACTGGCAAAATATTGATATTTTTTTTATATATTTATTTAAAAGGGAGGCTGCCATCAAGCTATCAAAATCGAGCATCAATGGCAAAATAATGGGGTTTTTTACCCAACTAGGTTAAAAAAAATTAAAACACCAAAATAGGGTGTTAGATACAAGTAAAACAAAAATCATGGACTTGAAAATTCAACAAAAAAAGTTTAAATTAAAAAACAAATAAAGCAAGACTTGACAAGTAGTATTAAAAACAAAAACAAAAATTAGCAAATAATAAACTATATTCAAGCACAATAATTACATAACACTCTTAAATTACTAATATTTTGCTTTTTTAGAAATGTACCCTTTTTAATTTTAAAATAATTACAACCACTAAAATTATCACATAACACTAAACTACTAACATTTTAATCTTAAAATAATTATAAAAAATTACTAACATTTTTTTCTTCTTCCTCCTTCTCCTTCTCCTTCTCCTTCTTCTTCTTCTTCTTTTTCTTCTTCTTCTTTTTTTCTTCTTCTTCTTCATCTTCTTCTTCTTCTTTTCTCTCTTTGCTGCTGCCTTTACAAAATTGGGGGACCGGTGCTTATATGGTCCCCCATTTCAAAATTTAATTTTTTTTCTCTCTTTCCAGGTCTCTACAGGTGGCATGGGGGGGCAGGGACACGTGGCATGTCAGCAGGCGTCAGCGCCCGCAACAGGCGCAAATGGTCGCGCCTCTGGGTCTGGCTCGACCCGGTTTTGACCCGATTAGATTTTAAAAATTTAAAAATTATTAAAATATAATAAAATAATAATATTTAAAATATGTATATATATATTATTAAAAAAAGGGTCGCGTCTGTCAGGTAGGCTCGACCCAAAAAAATAACCTATTTTCATAAATAATGTATCGACACCCTATTTTGGTGTTTTAAATTTTTTAACCCAGTTGGGTAAAAACCCTATTATAGTAGGTTATATATTATTTTTAAAAATAATGAATTGTAGTTTAAAAATAATAAAGTAAGTTATATATTATTTTATAATATTATATATTATAATTTTATGAATTCATATTTTAATAATAATTATATTAAGAATTTATTAAATTACATATTCTATTATTAATTTGTATTTAATAATAATTATGATTAAATATGATTAAATTATTTATTTTTATTTTTATTTTATTAAAATATATTTAATAATAATCTTATTAAAATTTAATAACAATAATCTACCTAACAAAATTCTATAGAGCTACTTTGGTTATTTAAGCCTTTTTCCTTATACTATTACAACATATATTCTATTCAACCAAACATAAAAATGTTATTAGAGCTCTATTTCATCCCATTCAACTAAATAATTGAATTGCTGATTACAAGTTTATTCCATTACATCTTTATTCAATTACAACTCTATTCCATTACAGTTAACCAAACATGCAGTTAAACACAACAAAAAAACAGAAATAAAAAAAAAAACATAAATAACAGGACTTAAAACCCAAAATAGCCTTTGCATAAATTGTTCCATATCAGAATAAGAGAAAGTATCATATGAAAAATCCAATAAGCTTTGTAGAATCCAAGTCTGTAAATCCTGTTAACTGTTAACTTCTTCTTTTGCGGAAGTAAGGCTGCTTCGAGTTCATTGACTTAAGAGCAAGTACGTCGTTCTTGTTCAGCCAGAGAGATACCGTTATCAGCCTTAGTTTCTTCCCTATGACACCATGGGACTAAACTTTCGACCACGCACGTTTTCTGTTTGCATCCAATTTGATATTCCTCAAGTAGCAATGCATCCAACATCAGAACATGGAAAACACAGCTACTTTTTTTACCGTAACTTTCTTCCAGGGGAAAGAACCATTGTCAAGTGTCAAGTTCCACAAAAAAAAAAAAGTGGCATCAAATATTTGAATGACATGGCATGTAAAATCAAATATTTTTCCATCATTTCCAGGACCGTTGCTCTCTGTGTAAAATATAAATAAGGGACATGCATGATATAATTGAATTTCTTGGATCCCATTGTTCTTTTACAGTTTCTGGAGATTTTGAGGGTTTTAGCAGGGCTTTGACGACATTTTTTTTTATCATTGTTAGAATTATTCTTTACCCTTTCTATACAAAATTTATAGGTCAACGAATTTATTTAGTTATTTGTAAAAAAACATATAAGAAACGATAAACAAAGAAAATTGCCTTTTGTCTCCTTTTCTTTTCCGATTCCATCTATTCAGTCAACCCACTGCTGTCTGCTACCTCAGATCTCTTTTCCTTTTTCTTTACTTATATTACTCCTATAGAAGAGTAGATATGGAACTCAAAAACAGAGTAGAAGAAGAGAACTGTTTCATGAACGAAGCTTTGCTGCTTGCTACCATGTACATCCTTGGTCTGCCAGGGGATGTGCATTTGACAGATGGCTCTGTTTATTCTGGAATCTTCCACACTGCTGCTGTTGAGAAAGAATTTGGTGGGTTTTGCTTCTTCTTTTTCTGGGTTTGTTTTGGCATTACTTCTTTTGTTGGAAACCAATTCTGGTTTTTAATTGTTGATTGAGATTTATATCTGGGTTTTGGGTTTTGTTGAATTATCGTGGTTTTGTTTGTAAATTGGATCACATCAGATTGGTATAAGTTTGATTTTTGCTGTTTTCTTTATTGGTTAGACTATTTTTTTTAACTGTATTGCTTTCATGCAAGGTTGCAATTTTAAAATAGGCATGGGATTAGGCACTTGATTAAGAGGCATTATTGTTGGAGGGATAGGATTAAAGGAGACATCATTTTCTAAGACTTTGTTATTGTTTCAGGGATTAGGTTTAGGAAACGTTTTTATCCAAGCCTTGGTTAATTTATCTTACTTGGTTTTCGCTTTTATAGGGAACAATGTTTGATTGTCTCTTGCATTCATGTCACTTTGTTATTTTTGCTTTTTAGTCTTTTAAGGAAGTAAAAATGGGAAACTATCACTATCTAGAATTAGACTGAGTGAACATTGCTTAATATGGAATAGGGCTTAGTTAAGGTGACATCTTCCCTTTCAAAAACCAACCGGTACCACTACCAAATGAAGGACTTGAGTCTTTTCCTTTTGGGGGGAGATATGGTTATTGTTAAGACTAATCGTTGCTGTTACTTGACTGTTTCTATCTCTACTTACATGTTGAATGCTGAGGATGATTATTTAATTAGCTTGTGTTTTGTTAGGTACTGTTTTGTAGAAAGCAAAATTGAGTAAAAAGGGAAGATGTGCTACCAATATTGCAAATGGCAGTGTATTAGAGACACCTGTAATCCTTGCTGGTGATCTTGTTCAAGTTGTTGCCAAGGTATATAATCATTCTTATAGCCTTTTCTCAAGTCTCAGGGATTTTATTTGGTTGATGTAACATTGAACAATCTGTTAGCTATTAATTGTTGTTGTATATAGGGAGTTCCACTTCCTTTTGATGGTTTTGCCGGAAATATAAGTCATGGTAATGAAGAAGCTGCTTTTGAAATTCTATCTTTTTCTGCCAATCCACTGAATGTGACCAGGAAGTTCAATAAGTCTACCATGGATAAAAGTAAAAGTAATAGGAAAGGGTAGGTGATTGAAATCTGTGTTTTAAGGATAAAGAATTTTTGGTTTTAATCTTATTATTTTTTGGCTAGTATATTCATTTCATTTTACTTAGCAAAACCAGAAATTCAGTCCAAAATGAGAATGGCCAGCCTCCCTTCCCTGTTAATTGTCCCATACAAATTTTAGATTACTTTCTTTTTTGTCACAATTTTTCTTTTTGTTGTAATCAGGGTATGATACTCTTCACGGTAGCAATAACTAATCCCTTCTTGATCTTGGTAAAAAATATATATATATAGAAATTAAAATAATGCATTAAAGTTTTTTCAAAACTTTAAAATGATGTATTACAATCTTATTTAATAATGGTGTTTCGGGGCATGAATATAAATAAATAAATAAAACTTTTGAATATCAATGAGAATGCTCAAACTTAAGAAGAAAATGGTTCTCAATAACATGCCACCTTGAGTGGAAGTCAGTACTTACAATATCACTCACGTATACACAATCGGCAACGAAACCCATTTCACATTCAACTTTAGAACAAGGCTAAACAGAACTAACAATATTATAAATTATTATTATGAAAATTTTTCCAAGGCAGAAAATGCGGGCTTATTGCTCTAACAGGACTACAAAATACCAAAAAAGAAAGAAGGATCTTAAGTTATGATCTTGAACTGTTCTTGGTGTCATCGGTTGAAATCGGTTTCTGTGCCTCCGGAAGGTTTTCAACATATATGTCATGCACCATTTTTATGTAATCGTTGATGTTGTCAGCCGTCCAACTATCGGTTTTAATTGGAGGAAGATACTTAACGGATATTGGTGCTGGTCGAACATGCAAGCTACCTTTCCTCCATGCTAGATGAGTGCCTGTTAAGATTATTGGAACTATGGGAAGGCCAGACTCTATGGCTAAATGAACAAAACCCTGCAATGTTACCCGAACTCTGTTTATTTTGAAGTCCTCGCATTTAACACCTATATTCGAGAAGATTATAAGCAAAAATAGATCGAATCTTACCTTTTTAAATGGAAGGAGTCGTCCATTTTTGGACCTCGTTCCCTCAGGAAAAATAATCAGAGATAAACCATGTTTTTTAACAGCCTGTACTGCCTGAGCAAGAGGCAAAAAGAAACATAACTTAGTAACGTTAACGAATGTCTTAAGAGTTGATCATAAAGGGTAACAAAAGATACCTTTTCATGGACTTAATGGCAGCTCTTGGATCAGATCGATCAATCCGAAGATGATTCGCTAAAACATATAGTTGTCCGAACAAGGGGTACCATATGATCTGCAGGAAACAAGCAGTCCTTTTTCATGAACTTGCATATGCAATATATGTAAATCTTCTAAGGCAATTTTACATGTTGTATGACCAATTTAGAGTTTAGACTGCAGCCAAATGTTAATGTTTTGCATATCATAATCGAAGTTAAACTGGTGTTGAGTGGAACTTACCTCTTTCTTTGCAATGCCGACAGTTCCGGTCGGAGTCAACCACATAATGAGGAAAATGTCAATGGGAGATGCATGATTGCAGATATAAATGGCTCTTTCATTCGAGAACTCCGTTCCTTCGATCTTCAATGGATTTCCTAATATCCACATCTGCAATCAATTTTTGTTAATGCTACTGAGCAAATGTGTAACCCTTTCCAACTCAACTGAACAAATAGCAGATGCTAGACAACATTGTAACATAATATGACATTGTCTTGTGAACAACCTTAATGTAAACTAACATATAAGAAGCTGCTAAGCTGTTCAACTTAATGTTCATCTTCTGCAAAGTGCTCGAAGGTTATTCATTTGTATTAAAACACATTAATACCAAAATATTTGTAAAACAAAGAGTTTATTTCTAATGAGGCCTATCTGATCTTTTCATTTTGATTCTGAAAACACTATCCCATGAAAAAGGGGACCCCAAAAAATAAAAAGAAAAAAGAGTAAAAAGGACCCACACCAGGATATTCAGAGAATTGGATGAATCTGCTAGAAAATTGATGAATAAACAGGTTTTGCCACTTTCTGTACCACACAAATGAAAACACAAGTGGCAAGTTATAAATGCACCCATTAATACTATATGAGCTTTCTAGATGACACAAGTGGCAAACTCTCATTTCAAGGCCAAGGCTTAAGATAAAGAAATTTTGGAGCAATAGATAATAATTATACAATACATTCAAATTTGGATGTGATGGCAATCTAATTGTAGAATAGTCAAGAAAAGCAAATGTCAAAATGAAACAAGGAATCAAACACTTACCAGCAATCTACCAGTGACATGGCCATAAATATTTCCTTGTCTAATTCGCTGAGAAGGCCAAGGAAGGAGCATGAGCATGACAATTGCCCAGATGAATGTTGTGACCATCATTGCCAGGAAACATGTTACAATCCTTACACAAGATATCAATGTTGGAATCCATCCATCATCATCAACAAAGGCATCAGTTTTATTTGGCCTCTGTCTTGTTATTACTTGTTTGCTAGGTATCTTCTGAGTTTCTCTAACATTTGGACCAGATTTTGTTTCGAGGAAGCTCTCTAATCTTCTGTTCCTTAAAAAAGAACCACTTGCAGAGTTCTCCATCAAAAGGTCAAGTCTAAGACAAAAAGATTTTGATGTAGATATCGGCAAAGACCAAAAGGTTTTCAATAAGAAAGAAACATCTTGAGTTGATGAGAAACTGCAAGAAAATTTAACAACATTAAACCTTGTATCAATTTGATCCTTGATCAAAAGAATAATGAAAGAGGAAAATATTTCCAATCAGATTCTAGTAATCATGTTTCACTAAATACCAGAGGAAGAGCAAATACAAATACGTGAAAATTTATATTCCCTCTCTTTGAGCAATTTTCTCAGTCACCAAACATAGAAAAAACTTCAAGCTAAAGTCCCCGGGTAAACCAATGAAGTAGTTCTCAAAGGGTCAATGGAGAAAAAGATGAAAACCCAAAGGCAATAATAAAAAACCAATGGCACTTATGTTTGGAATTGGACACAAAGAAAACAGAAGAAAAAACAGGATTTTAGAACTAAAGCCACGACCACAAGTTTATGTTACTTCGGAGTCCGTTTCCAAGAAAACAAGCAAAAAGAAAACAGAGAAAAGGATCCAAAACAAGCCAACTCCACATATATTTAGATTAGTTGGATAGAGTTTATATAGTATAAACCATATACTTGTGTTTTTCTTGGTAACCAAACAAAACCAAACAACAAAAAGGCAAAGACAAAATCAGTTCCATGCTTTTTACCTTGAAGCTGTGACATTTGAGAGAAAGTTCGAGAACAAGTGACAGCTTTTATTTTTTTCTTATTCTATTTTGCTGTGTAGAAGAAACTTTGAAAGACAGAGACAACGACAAATACAAAATGAAAATGAAAGGTTAAAATGTGCTATAGGTCCTTGTACTCTTCAAAAATTTAGAATTTAGTCCTTATATTTTTAATTTCAGGAATTAGTCCCTTTATTTTTTAGATATCAAAATTTAGGTCCAATTTTAAACACTGTTAAATTTTTTTATTAAATTTATTGGAGTGACATTTTGAAATAATAAAAAAACACACTTAGTAGCAATATAACTAAAAAAATGATGAATCTGAATTTGATAAAATAATTTTAATAGGTTTAACAGTTTGACCTAAATTTTAAAATTCGAAAAGTAGAACAATTAAATTCCTAAAAATAAAAGAATAAGGACTAAATTTTAAACTTAGGAAGAGTATAGGGAATTATTACACATTTAAACCAAAGTGAAAGTATGGGCGCTAAAGAGGATTGTGCTTGTGCCACGAAGCTGCTTGGAAATCAAAAGGCCTTTTAATAAGTTTGAAGACGAGTTTGGTATGTGTTTAAAGTGGGTCTTATTCATGTATCATCCCCCAACAAATATTATGGGATAATAATATATGAATTTTGGTACATTTATGACTTTACATAAATTTGAATATGTAAGAAAAGTTGGCTAATGTCATATTATCATATGCTATATCGTGAAAGTGACTTTTTTTTTTTAATAACAAGATGAAGCAAACAATCAAAGAAAGCTAACCGGTGCAGGCAATTTGCACACAGTACACAGCATCCAAGACCCGGGAATTGGCTTTTCAAAACAGTGTAATGCAGCATCCCTGTTAATGTGGAACTTTGTGATATAATCAGCCACCCAGGAACCGGCATTGGTCTTTATTATTATGGACCGAAGCCAGAGAGTGTGTTTTTACCGAGCTATATCAGATAACAGCTGCACCAACACCACGCTGTCACTCTCGGCACTATAAGCAACACTCTTTAAGCAACTCCTCGGCACTATAAGACTCATCGCAAAATATAACGATGTTGCTTTCTTTCCCGATTCTCCAGCAAGTCAGACCTAGCATGATTTCCAAGGAACTGACTCCAGATGACAGCTAAGTTTGTTCTTAATACCATCCAGAAGACACATTCCCAAGTCACTAGACAAGAACCTATGCTTGGTATTGTCAGGTAACAGGCACGGCCATACTGCCTTTACAATAGCCAACAGGGCAGTCCCGCAACGAATTTAAAACAGATTCATGCTCAGCTCTACAAATCGAGCACTAAAAGCCTGTGGTTAAATGGCGTCGAAATTGAAGGCAGATCTTCAATCTTTGTCCTACCTTTCGACGCGTCGAAACATTAATAAAGCAGCTTGTGCTCCTATTCCTGTAGCTTTGTTTCATGAGAACCATTTTGTTTGGGATGCTTTCTCAACTTCTCTTTCTAATATCTGATTAACGGATGCTATACCTTTTGGATCAATTGAGGATTTGGACTTGAGATCGATCTACTTATTGACTTGGGTTTTAATTGTCTATTTCCTAGGTTTGATTTTTTTAGTTGAGTATTTTTTTAAAAAGTTATATTGATATACAAATTGATTAAATTATGATTTAGACTTATAAATAATTAAATGCATATTTTAAAATTTACATAAATATGAATAGTCACTCCTATTCTAATATTTATATTATAATGGAAATAAATTATTTAGACTCCACACTCTCCATAGATTACAATAGTCACGAATATTAAATGCATTCTAGGTGTGGTGCAATGAGAATGATCGGCTAGCCCATCGCTTTGTGTCCTCGATAGATTGGTTTATTGTGAGCAAAAGTTGAGGGACTGGGATGTTTGATTAGGCGGTAATTTTGGGAGCCGGATAAAGGCTGTCAAGCGGAGTTTGGGGAGGGCTCGCTTCGAAGGGGACCATGAGCGTTGGTTTGCTTTGTGCTGGGAATTGAACTCTATTCTGTTACAAGAGTCCGTTTATTGGAGATAGCGTTCAAACTTATTCTGGATGCATTACTATGAAGCAAATTCTAGGTATTTTCATCTTCATGCGTCGAAGTGTAAGTCGACAAATCATATCTCCTTGTTGTATGACGATCATGGTAATCCTTGTTAGGAGGCGGGTATGGGAAGTATCGTTCTTTCTTATTTCTCTAATTTGTTCTCTAATTCCCATCATGCCAATTTTAACCAGTTTCATAGCTTTCCGATAATAATGACTTTCTTTTAGCTCCATTCAGGCTAGAGGAGTTCCGTACCTGCCGTCTTTGATATGCATCTAGATAAGTCGTCGGGGTCAGATGGGATGAATCCTGTTTCCTTTCAGAAGTACTGGTTGGTGGTGGGGCAGGATGTATTTGAGCAATGCTGTGCTTGGCTTGAGCACTGTCAAATACCCACACGCCCTTAATGAGACGCATATTGTTCTCATCCCCAAGAAAGACAAGCCTTGTTGCATAAGCACTTGCACCCCATTGCACTGTGTAATGTAATTTATAAATTCTAGACAAGGTGGCGAGTGCTCCTAACGAAGCTTATTTCTCCGGTGCAATCTGCTTTCGCTACTAGGAGGTTGATCACAAATAATATTATGGTGGCTTTTGAGTTGATTCACCATATGAACAACACAGGGCGGGGTAGAGTGGGCGAGGTTGCCATGAATATCGATATTAGTAAGGTTTATGATCAGGTCAACTGACATTTTTTAGAGTTCATTATGCTAGGATGGGGTTTGCTTTTGGACGGATTAAATGGATTATGCTATGTGTTTCCACTGTTCGCTCCTTAGTTTTGTTGAATGGTCATGGATTGGGTCCGGTAGTTCCGAAACGAGGTCTCTGGTAGGAGTACTCATTATCTCCATACTAGTTTATTCTTTACACCAAGGGTTTTCGTTTTCTATTCCGACATACATAACTTAAAAGGGGACTTGCATAAGCAAAGGTTCTCAATTGGGTTTAATATGATGTAATTTACCTATATAATATGAATATATGATATGTAAAAGTTATATTAACATAAAAATTGATTAAATTAATTTTTTGTATTTATTATGTAAGTTTTATGGTTCATGTTTAGAGTTAATAATTATTCCTCCCAACAATGATATTTCTAAAATTTAAAAATACAATTTTAATATTTTAAATTTTACATTAATATGACTAGCCACTCCTATATCTAATATTAATTTATATTAAATAAAAATAAATTTAAGACAAATTATTAATAACAATCTACCTTCAAAATAAAAATAATCTAAAGATTGATTCATTTTCACTCTAATTATCCTTACATATATTTAAATTTCTTTTTAAGAAAACAAATTATATATACATTCGTATTAAAAAAATTATATATACTCGAGAGAAAAATTGTATGAAACAGTAACATCATGTTATTTGTATCTCTTTATCAATAATTTTTAAATGAAAATTTTAAAATTTAAGATGATATTTTTGTTATAATATTAAATTATTGGAGTTTGTTTCGTACAACTTGAAGAACTTTTTTTTTACCATGTATAATCCATATACAATCAACAATTTAATAAAGTTAAAATATGGCGTTAGTAAATATATTTTGATAAATTTTGAAATCTACTTAAAAGTTAACTATTTTTCTATTATATATAAAATATTATTATACATATAAAACATTATCAAGTCTGGTCAAGCCCATAAGTCGCATTCCCATAACGACAACCTAAATATATATGATAAGAAAGGAGAGAAGAAAACAGCAAACAGGAGTGCGTCTTCTCCCCAAGCTGCTTCTCTGCCCCATCTTTCTCCATAGTTCTTCATTAGTTCTTCATTAGAGAGCTCACTTTCTACATTATTTACTATCAAAATAATCGGCTCTTTGTCTTGTCTTAAATGGGGTGAACTGACCCAACACCACCACAATTTCTGTTTTATCTAATCTTTCCATCAATAATTGATGCAGTGAATGTGGATTGACTCTCAATCTACGGTGAATTAAAATCTATACTAGGCATGAGCTACGGGGAGTTAAGATCTGAAGCAGGTCAGTTCTCCCCCCCCCCCCCATCTATTATTGGCATCAAATGTGTGATGTCGAAGTATCATATATCAACATTTTTGGCGAGAGCCATTTTTAGTTGCCTTTTGAGGCCAGCTATTAAGCTCCATTATGTCAGCTATATATTAAAATGCCTATTCATTAGCTTCATTATTTGAGCTTTTTCAAGCTGCTAGCCGAGTGTCTTCTTTTTAAAGAAGTGGGGAGAGACTTGGGGGTTTGTGAACCCCTCGTCATGTGATCTGTAGTTTGGCACCTCTATAAAAGCCGCATATGCGAGGTTTGCACAAATAGGGCATTTTTCTCCTTTCCATGTCTTTTTTTAAATAAATAAAAGAAACATTATGAACACCCCCTTCATTTGACAGCCCCTCGCCATGCATAATAATAATAACAATATTAAGCCCTTGCACTTTACCATATTTGCTCTTCGCAAGCTGTGTCTATTTAGTATAACTAACTCACTGGCGAGGGGTCTTGGCGAGCTTCGTCTATTAATATGTTTATTGCTCTTTGCGAGCCATGTGCATGCTTCTTGCACCTTGGCTCTAGTTTGGCTAAGCACCTCGCCAAGTGTTAAATAATAAAGTATATGTATTTCGAAGATGTGAGTTTTGTATGTCAGCTCTATCATGCGAGGTGTCCACCCAAGGAGAGTTGTTAAACCCCTTAGATTTTTAGGTGTGAAACCCTCCGAGGGGTGCGTACATATGGTGCATTTACATACACGTATTATATTATTAAAAAAAGGGGTCTCTCATGTTTGTGCTTTTGAGGATATAAACCCCTCGCATAGTCGGTAATTCAACCTGCATATATATAGAGAGGTATATTAGAGCAGTTCGAGGGGTTAATTCATGTATATATTACATTTTATATATAAATATGTATAAGCACCACCTGAGTTTGACCCCTCGAAAGTGATGCACAAGCATGAATATTAAAAATATGTTACATAATTATTAATAGTAAAAGATAATATTAAAAAGAAGAAAAACAACGAGCTGTGTAAAAGAGGGGTTTAACCCCGAGGAGTTCGCAGGGTCAACACTGATCCGATTCTAAAAACAAGATCTTATCATTGAAATTGGTGTCAAACTTTTTGAATAGCTCTTTAATTCCTTGGTGTTTGATTTGAGTAAATTTTTGTAATAAGATCACATTGGAGATTGAATGAATAATGATGTTTTTGAAAGACAACTGAAGAAACAGTAAACATAGTTTGTTTTATTAATTATAGTTGGATTCAAATTCAATTAAAATATACAAAACTTTGAACTAACCGATGATCGAAATTATGAAGAAAAAGAAACAACGATTTCAAAACAGATAAAAAAAATCATGTTAGTGGTTTATATATATTGAAAAAATGGAAAATCTATCGAATATGAAACTATAAGTTAAAAAAATCATGGAATTAAACACAATTTGCCACGATTTCTTTTACAGATCCCTTCAAGCTTGAGAACCTATTTATTTTCTGATCCTCCATTTGTTTCATTTTTTATTTTTTGGTTAAAATAAATTTCGAGTTATTTAATATAAGGTCCCTTCTATTATTTGAAATAAAAAATTTCTAATAAAAAGTGACACATAACACCCTACAATTGGACCACATATCCTAATAAATTACCATATTGATAAATAATATAAAATTAAATTATTAAAATAGACATTTTCAAAGTAGATGTATCGTATTAAAAGATATGATAAAATACAAGGACCACATATTTCATTATTCATTTTTCTTTTTAGCCCTCTGAATCCCATGTGCCAAATCATAAACAATCACAGAGAGAGAGAGAGAGAAAAAACAGTTAACTGCCAAACATTAAGGGCAAAACATCTACAATACCTTCAAAATATTTGTTTTTACATATGTTATACATATGTTATAAATATAAACAACATAAATATTTGTCGACTTTATATTAACTCGATTGACATTAATATTGTGGTCAATACAGGAGGATGTGAATTTGAAGGTGCTCACGTATGTTTATCCTAATTAAACCATTCCATTTGCAAATTCTAGACAGTTAAAGCGAAGATTATGGTATCAAGAGACTCCCGTTTAGATTGAAACCTTATTTGACAACAGAGATAACAAATCAGAACAATAAAAGTGATATCAACATCCTTACCAATAGGAGGAAATTATTTCTCCTCTTAGTTTTGGAGGTGTTGGTCTTCTAGCATTGATTGTGATGTCGTGAAAACTTAGTGATGAAAGGTGATTGAGGAGAACTTATTAGGTAGATCCTTCTTACTACATCAACCATGATCCCTATCCAATAATATATTGACGTCACAAAAACATTACCTAGTACACTAATTTTTAGCCTATTACTCTTTTCTCTTCCAACCATCTACAACTTTTTTTTCCAAAATTTTGAATGATGAAGAAAGCATTTAAGCATATCTTTGTTTTTCTGCATCTCGTCAAAACCTCAATTTTTTTCTTGCCAATTCCTTACAAATTTGATGGTAAAGGTTATATTCAACTTAAAGAAAAAAAAAGTTTTCATTCTTTCTATGATTCCTAATTCTTTTTACAAAAGATACGAATTTTCTCTACTATAATTACCTTCCTTTTTCGTCTATAACTTCGTTATTTTCCAACCCTTACAATTTCCTTTTTCAAAATTTGAAATAGATCTCTACAATAATTTAAACTTGAATCTGATCATCCAAACAACTAGTAATTTCATTGAGTGTCTACAATTTCCTTTTTGAAAATTTGAAATAGATCTCTACAATAATTTAAACTTGAATCTCATCATCCAAACAACTAGTAATTTCATTGAGTGTTGTAACTTAATTTTTATCTATTTTTTTATTTTATTAAATAGTTGCTTCAACTAATCTTCTCCTGGAAACATAAAGAAGATTGTTCAAAAGCACATATATTTTGATTTGTAGTTTATTTCAATAGATTGTTCAAAAGTCGATAAGCTTTTATAATTTTGAATCAAATTTATTTATTATTAATTAATTAAATATATTCATTGGACTCATTAACTCTACTTGTACCTTCATGAGTGACTTCAAGTTTGTCTCATATTTTCTTGGCATTGTCATACAAAGAGACTCTATTATATTCATTGGGACCAAGGACACAAAATAGAGTGTACATAGCTTTGCCATTTAGTTGCACCATCTTGATATCAACTTCATCCCACTTATTTTCCTTCTTGGTGACAATGACACCGTCAACTTTCTTCCTTGGAATGGATGGTCCAATTGCAATCACCATCCATACTTCATAGTCCTTTGTTTAGATGAATAGTTTCATTTTTGTCCTCCAATATGAGTAGTTAGTGTCATTGAATAAAGGAGGTCTCATGGTATGACTTTCTTCCAACATGGTAGAATTTTTCTCCAACACCATGAGACAAACTTCTTGGTTTCTTGCTTTTTAAGGATCTTTTCTCTTGGTTATTATATAGTATTTAAAGATCAAGTTCTAATGCCAATTGTTAAGCTTGATAATCACTTAGAGGGTGGTAAATTGGTGTTTTTAAAAACTTTAAAGAAATATGGCAGATAAAAGAGACTCAAGAATTTATAGTGGTTTGACCCCAATTGCCCACCTTCACCATCTTATCTTACCACAACTAAGGATTTCTCAAATTCACTAAATTTTAACCTTTCAAGGACAAGGTTCCTTTAAAAAACACTATCTTTTCACTAGGTAAGATAGAGTCAAAATCTTAAGCAATCTCTTACAAAGATGAGATATAAGAATAAGGACTAAAAATACCTCTTAAAGTAAGATATTACAATGATAAAGCTCACTCAATAATAATACAATACTTGAAAAGAATAAGAAAGATGGTTACTCAAGTGTGTATAAAAAACAAGAAGAATATTAATGAAAATATTGGATTTTAGTGCTATTGACTTTACACACTTGTTTCTTGTCTTCAACGTGAAGCTATTGACTTGTATTTATACCGTCTAACAACCTTGGAGCTGTTTGGAGACATTAGGAGTAAATAGAGTCATTGCTACAATTAATTCGTGCATTTATTACAGACTGTAGACTACTTGTATAGGTACAAGTTGACTTGTGCCAATAAAAACCTTGAAAATTATGATCGTTGGAGCCACGAGTATCGATAAAAGTCCACCTGTATCAATAGAAGTCTGAGGGTTTCAATGGTGCAGACTTGTACTGATAGTTGTACTGGGTGCAAGGGAGACCAAAGATTGCTCATTAGCCTGTTTGTATCTGTAGAAGTCTAATGCTTGGCTTGGAGTGTAACACCTTGAAAATTTTTACAGTAAGATATTATCCTTAATATAGTAAAATAAGGAAATAAAGTGACAAGAAGAGGAAAAATTGAGTTGTGCCACTGGGAAGTATATTATGACATATTGATTCAAGAAAGGACTAAATTGTAAAAGTGAGAAAATTTTTATGGCCCAAGAGTAAATACTCAAAATTTGAGGGATTAAAGTGTAAATATGAAAAGTTGAAAGACTAATAGTGCAAATATTTTAAGGGTGGAATGATCTAGAAACTAAGGAAAATTGATGAATTAGGAACAAATTGAATAGGTGAAGAATTATGAGGGACTAAATTGTAATTTTACCAAATTAAATGATGACTCAAGAATGGAATTTTAAAAGATCACAAAGGGAAAAATGGTCAATTGGAAGAGAGAGAAATCTAGAGACAATGATGATGTTGGAGATATTTTAGATAAATTAAATAAATATTAGTTTATTTATACTTTAAATTGATTTTAAATATTATTTTATTATTTTATTATTATTTTATTTAGTATATATAAGGAAAGAAAGATGAAGAATCATCATTTAGTCCATTACAATTTAGTCCTTTCACCAAAAATTCATTATTTTCACCTAAAAATTGAAAGAATTTCCATAGCCATCAAGAGAGAAAGATAGTAAGGAGATGATGGGGAGCAAGAATATCAAGTTGGATTCAAGAAATAGAAGTTGGAGGAGAGAGAAAAATCAAGTTAAAGATTGAAGTCAATAAGAAAAGGTAAGAACATCAAGATTTCAATATATTTTTAAGTTTAATATTGTTGAAAAAGCATGGAATTGATGTTGATTTAGAGTTTTCTTATATATGGTCTTATGTTCTTGTCATGTTAGTGAAGAGAAAATAAGAGAAAGTAATGAAAAATAGTGTAGAGAAAGAAAATAAGGGTGTTATAAACATGGTAAATAATACCTTGCACTAAAACAGTTTTAGACAGCAGCAATAGTCTAAATTTGAAAAATTACCAAAAATTGTGGGAATCGAATTAGAGGTTAAATAAAAAAATTAAATTAAATCTTATTGAGTCTAGTTTCTTATAAAAGAAACGGTGTAAGAAATGAAATTTTAAATTGTGAGATATAGTAAATTTTGTGAGATAAGGTCAGAATGATTTCGGGTTCCTCTGTTCTGACTTTGGAAAATCATTAAAAATTGGAGAAAAATAATTAGGGGCTTAAATTTATATTATTAGAATTCTGAATGAGTCTATTTTCAATAGAAATAAACAGAACATCATTTGAATTCTGTACAATGAGATAATTAATTTTAAGTTAAGAAGGGTCAGAATTGTCAGACAGCGGAATAAGTGTGACTTTAAAGAATAAACTGTACTTATTGGATAAACCAAAAATTCTTAAAATTTTATGGTAAGAAGATACATAAGTCTAGTTGCACCATAAAAAATTAGCGGACTTAATTTCGAGTTCTGTAGCTCAAGATATAAATAATTTAGTGACTATTATGCAAATGGACAATTTTGAATATACATATAAGTAAATAGTGAAATTATTGATATTGTTATTTGTAGCATGTTATATAAATTAAGGATGTGGAACGGAGAGGAGGAGGAGAAAAATATGTATGAATACTCATCTAGCATGGCTAATTTGCATGTTTTAAGCTCAGGGACTAAATTGAATAAAAGTAAAACTTTATGGGTAATTTTGTAAAAAAGTTAGAAATGACCAATTTGCATGAAATGGATTATTTTATTATTTAAAATTACAAAATTGAATGAAATTATTAATTTAGCTCAAGATCGGGGAAAAACATGTTTTAAGGATTAAATTGAAAATTGTTGAAATTATGGAAAATTCTGATATTTTATAGAATTCATGGGTTATTATCAATTTGTTTGAGAATAACAGCTGGAAATAAGGATTAAATTGCAAGAATTTTATTTTTTAGCCTAAGGATGAAATCGTCATTAATTAAAAAGTTTAAGGGTAAAATGGTAATTTTGTTTAGAGCATCAACCGAATGTATTAGAACGTGAAATAAATGAAAACGACAATCAAATTTCTTTGTAAAGATCCGGATGACTCGAATACGAGACTTGAACGTGGAAAGGAAAAAATATCGGATTAATGAAATTATAAACATGAACAAGTAACGAGGTAAATTAGTGTAACTTGAATTGTATTTTTAAAGGCATGAAATATCGATATAATAAATTACCTGATTTATGTCTATGAAGAAATGGCAAAAGAATAATATTTATCATGACATGTAAATAGGTGATTATCTTTGATACGTTGATACAAGGAAATTAATTAAATTGAGACGAGTAATAAATTCAAGTACAACATATGGAGAAAAATAAGTACGTTAAGGGACAATATGTTTGATTTTAATTGGTTCCAAATATGAACGTTAGATGAAATGAAATATCTGATAAATAAATCGGTAACTCCGGTAATGCTCTGTAACTCTATTCCGGTAACGGATTCGGGTTAGGGGCGTTACATGGAATGCTCTCTGACTTACTTCTACCAATAGAACTCAACCCAAGAATCTGTGCAACTAGGTTATATTGATAGAAGGATTCGTAAGTATCGATAGAAGTCTGGAAGGATTCTTGGGTTGCTCTCTGACTTGGTTCTACCGATACTTATGTGACCATGTATCGGTAGAAGTCTCCCAAAGTTGTAATTTTTTTTAATCAAGATTTTTCAAAGGCATTTTGTAATTTTAAGTTTCTAAATATTTTGAAAATAATGTTAAGAGCTTTATATCAATTGATTGCAAATTTGGCAAAGGGAAATTTATAATTTAACTTTGATATATCAAAACATTTCAAAAACTAGGATAACAGTTAATTATTATTTATTTGTTTTATATTCAATAATTTCAAATTAAAATAATTCGTTATAAAAATATTTAATAATTATTAAATTAAATTATAAATTGTATTAAATTCTAATATAATCCTATGTTAAACATAAGATATTGTTCAATTCATATATGTAAGTTTTTTTGGAAATTATATTTATATGTACAATCACAATTGCAATTACAAAATTATATCCAAATAACAATAACTAGAATTAATCATTATAAAACACGATTAGACTAATAATTAAAATATATCTAGACCTATACTAGAATAAATATAGAGAGAGTTCATTCATCATAACAAAAGCATTAGTTGACTTATAATTAGAATATATCCAAATGTTTATCAAAATAAATCTATACAAAGTTCGCATATAGTGAGACATAAGCTAGAATAAATATAAATTGAAAACCTATACATGATCTACACAAAATGAGACTCGAATTTAGTACCCCAAAGTTACGAGAGCCTTAACCTTACCATTAAGCTAAAGCATTATTGAAAGAAGTCAACTCAGTTGAGAGAAATCTATAAAGTTTTATCTATCAAGAGTTGAAGGACCCCTCAATTGATCGATATTGCCTCCAGTGAGAATTTTCTCTTCACAATCTAATGAGAGCCTAAATGCGCCTAAAGAAGTAGTAGATCCACAAATGAAAACAACTCCAATATTTTTATGTAAATACATATTAAATATTTACTTATTTAATTATAATATTAATTTTGAGATATTTTTATATTTTAATCAATTTTTTCCATTAAAACTTTTAATAATGATAATAATTAACTTTAGAAAGTTAATATATAATTGAGTTAAATATAAAATTAAAATAAAATTGAAATTAAACATATTATTTATGAAAGAAATCAACTATATTTATTTTTATAGTAAATATTAAACTTTATTATTATATAATTAAATATAGAAATGAATAATAATAGCAAGGGTATAAATTTTATTTAAAATTTGTTTAATAAATAAATCTCAAATTTACTAGGATTTGAAAAAAATTTCCATATCGGGAAAGACAAAGTCGGCAAGTGCCTTTAATAATAATAATGGAGCTACGAGTCAAATTGAAGTCTTTTAACTCTCTACAACAAAATCCCATCTTCTTTCTATTTACAAACTGATTATCAAAAGCTGTAAAAACTTAATTTTCTTTGTTCTGTCACTTTCCCAAGAAAATCCCTAAAGAAAATAGAGAAATTTTCTAGGTTTCTTTATTTTTTTGGCTTTTACCATCTATGATCGTCATCAACTCAATTCACCTTCAGGAATGCTTTGCATTGCAGGCCTCCAGGACCGTTGATTTGCTTCGTATTGATTACCGACATTGATCAACTGCTCCAAAACCTGTTGTACTGATAATTCTTTTGTGTCAACCCTACCTAATAACTCCTCCAACTGCTTCTTTGATATCTTCACTTTCACTTCATGAATAGCTGAAGGAGATGCATTCAAACCAATTTCTGGATTATTTACAAGAAGACCCTTTTCTTCGTCACCGTCGTTAGCCGCCGAGGCCGTTGAGCCCCATTTGTCACCGGCCCACCGTGTTGATGATTGATGCTGTTGATGCCGCAAACAATTTCCCATTAAAATGTGCTTTTTTTGGTTAATAGACAAATGGAGGGAGTAAGGACTAAGGGATTGGAATGTTGATAAGCAATGGGTTATATATAAGCATGGGGGACGAAAGGAGGGTAAAAGCGTCAAGCCAAACTAAAATACTGCCCTAAGAGAAAGAAAAATAAACTAAAAAATAAAGTTTACAAAGGAAACTAATAATATGAAAAGTTGTCCTTTAACAAGTGTTTAAGATCTTATTTACGGAGTTAGGGTTGTCGTCGTCCTTAACCCTAGGTCAGCCGACGCTCTTGTATTTAACTTTTAATTGTGCGGACCAAAACACTCATGGCTCAAAAGTGTTTCCCATACAGGACCGATGTCTTAACATAGACACTGCTGTGTCATGACATCGAAGGCAGTATGCTCAGGTTCAGGGCAGCTTCAAGAGTATGTTGCGACACCGAAGGTAGTCTCGAGATCCTTGTATTTTGCTCCCTATGTTGTGATATCAAACTTCCCGTGTTGCAACACAGCGACTAGTATTGAGTTTGTACTCTCTCTAATGGTCTCCTGCACACTTACTAAGTATATTAGCTCACATTTAGGCCTCATTCGGCCCCTAAGGTCAATAAAAAACTCCAAATACACTTTTTATTGTATTTAAACTAAACTTTAAAAACTTAACTAAAACATAATGAAAATGCTTATATTCAAGCTCCTCAAGTGCGAAAACTAATTTAATCTGCTACATTGAATTACAATAGATCAAAAGTGCGTATGGGAAACTTTGAGAAACATTTTGGAAGCCGAAAGAGGATATGTGGTAGATTCCTTGGAAGTTTTAAGGTCCTCAATGGGTTAGATCTTTTATTTAGCTTGTGTTCAAGCAGAGGTTGTTGACTAATTTGGAGAGAGTACGTCGGGGATTCGGGAACAATTCGGGGTGTGGAGTTTTTGGGCATAATTTTAAATGTGTTGCATGTTTTTAGGGATTGCACTCTAGCAAGAAACATTTAGAATCTTTCAATCCCTATGGATTGACATGATAGGTTTTATTTATATAATCTACTGGATTGACTTGTTTGGAAACTGATGGCTCTGTCAAATACAGAGATGGTTCTGCTATTGCAAGAGGAATTGTGAGAAACTGAAATAGGGAATAGATCATTGGGGGATTAATAGATTCTTGGGTAGTTGCTCAGTTGAGGCTGAATTATAAGGTATCTTGTATAGGTTAGGGATTTTAATTGATCGGGGCTATGGCATTGTGGCAATCCAAATTGATAATCTTAAGGTGGCTAAAGCCATTCAGGAGAGAACTATAGGAAGATCCAACTCGGCTTTGATTATAAGGATTCGTTATTTGTTGACGCAACATAGATCATTGGAGTATTTTGTATATTTTTAGAATGGATAATTAGGAGGATGATACTTTGGTCAAGCTGGCACATAAAGGAAGACATGATTTGCGAGTTTTTGAAACATCCCCGTTAGGGGGCTGGTGCTGGGCTAGCTTATGTAGTCTAGATGTATCTTTTTTTTCTTTATCACAAAAAAAAAATGTTGATCAATTTTTCTTAAAATTTAAAGAATGAGTGAAGTGAGAAAAAATTAGAGACTCAATATTAAAATACAATTTTTTAAGAGATTAAAATAAAATTTTGCCATTATATTAACTTATAATTTTTGATTTGTAAGGTGTTAATTGTGTTAAAAATACAATTTATAATTTAATAGTTTCACCATTAATGAGATAAATGTTTACGTATATCATCTTTTGTTTTTGTTTAATTTAGAAGAAGACACATATGAAACCAAAACTCAAAGGACAAATGATTACCTATTGAGGACAATGGGGCTTCATACTTATCATATTGAAATAAATAATATGGTTTTGGAATGAAAAGGAATTCCAATGTAAATAGGAAAAAATGATTTTTTAATCAGTTTTGGTTGTATATTTGTTTTTCTTTTACATAATATCTACAATTATTTATATTCCTCTCCAACCTATAAATAAGAAATAATATGTTTCATCAAGGTAAAAAACTATTAATCATATTTATCCCAATAAATTTACCAAAAATAAAAACATTTTTAGATATGTCCTGAAACTATGTAACTTTCCTTTTAAATATTTTAAATTTACCATCCATCTTTTATTTATGTTTAATATTAGAAGTTATGAAATATCAATTTCATAAAAATAAATTTAAATACTAAGGGTGAGTTAGAATGTGCGTTTACCTGCGGTTAGTGTAAAAACAGCAGTGGCGATAAGATTATATACGGTAGCGATACTGTAGTGTGAGATAAAAAGTAAGCTAAATCCAATCGCCCATCCAAACCCACCCTTAATGTAAATTAATGAGAGGAATGTTGAGATAAATTAAACAAGGAGTCAAATATTACCTAAAATTAAAAGGGATGGATTTTTTTTTTGGTAAAAAGTTGGTGGGTTAAAGGTTTCATTGAAGTAATTGGTCGTATATTTATTGTGTTATAATTATATTTAAATTTTCTTCATAGATTACTAATTTGTATTTTATAGAAATTTTTCATTTTCATATATTTGTTTCACATTTGTGTTTTCTTTCATGTAGTCTCCTGCTTTAATTATTGTTTAGTATTATGTTCATGTTTGCGAACATATTATGGTGAATGGGGAATCCAGGGTTGGGACTAAAATGAAAAAAAAAATATTTAATTTTTATAATTTATAAAATTCTAAATTATTAATGGTAAAAATAAAAATATCTTTTAATTTTTAAAAATAATAAAAGTTTAATTTTATACTTTAAAAATTATAAAAATATAACTATTAAAATAAAAATTATATTTTTACTATTATAAAAAATATATAATTTAATTCTAGTCTCCCAAACAAATTTTTTTACTACACCCATGTTAATGTTTGAAGTTGTGAAGTCTACTCCTAACCTTCAAGGACATAGAAAGTAGGCAAGTCAACGCCCTAGCCCCTCCTCTTCATATTCTCTTTAAAAAATTAATTTTTATATTTTTATATTTAAAAATAATTTAAACTGTTTTAATATAATATAAAAATTAATTCAGTTCCTAAATTTATTTTTAATTTCAATTAAATCTTCTAAAATTTTAAAAATTCTAATTAATCCTCTCAAAATATTTGAAGATTTTAACTAAAACTATTAAAATTTCTAAAAGATTTATTTAAACTTTACAAAATTTAATCCGTCACTTTTATCAATGACTATATTAAATATATCACCAATAACTTAAAAATGATTTTAAAATTCATTACAAATAAATATAATTATTATATATTTTAATGGATCACATCTGACGTGGATCAAATACTAATCGTTTTCTTTTTTATTCTTGAAAATTTGCATGCTTTTTTTTTTCTCTCTATGGGCTTGATATTTGAGAGAGGAACTTCTTGTTTGGGTCTAAGGAGAACCAAGATTTGATTTGGTGTTTTTTTTATTTTTAATAGAAACAAGATTTAATTGGGCTATGCAAATACCCAATATGATCTATAGGAAAATTAAAATAATCTCTTATTATTAGACATGGTAGTTTGAAATAGATTCAATTGATTATACAAACTGGTTGAATCAAGAATCAAGTATCGGTCTAGAAAAAGAAATTAGATCAATTGGCTCAAGAATTGATATGAATTGATTGAACTAGGCAATTAAATTAAATTTTTTATTTTTAAAGTATTTTTTAATGATTTAATTAATCAAACTAAATTAACCTATTAGACTGATTAGACCCACCAACCAATTAAATCGACGAAAAATAATCTAATTTGTTGGACTATGATTCTAAAAATCTTATTATTAGCCTAGCAGGCTAGCACGTACTCAAAAGAGAACTACCCCTGAGGCTTAGCCCATCACCAAGCAAACCTTAACCAAGGGCCATGCATGCCTTCATAAGTTAGTTCAAAGGAATCTTGCAAGTTATATGCTACAACCCAAAAATCCATGCAAATAGCTTAGATTCTTTTACATAAACAAAAACCCATGCAAATATTTTATACTATCCCGACGCCTACACTTTAAGCTTAAATATGTTGCATTGCTTTTTAGGCATTCATATATGCTATACTATTGTAGTACCTTTTTAAAAGAGGTGAGTAGCTACTTCAGAGGATGTGATTTTTTTTTTAAATTTACATATTTTAATTTAAATGCATTTCACTGATTTTGATGCTACTGTTTTTATAATCAAAAAGGCGAAGGGGGGGGGGGGGGGGGTTGGCCTCCCTAAAGGCCCATAGCTTACATAATTTATGTTCCTTAACAATTGCCTAAAGGCATTTTATGACTTAAATAATACAATCAACAATGCTTACGTATTGAATTAGACTAGTTCATGGACCGGTTAACTTCTTTAAATATGAAGTTCGTCTAAAATTTAGTAAAATTTAGATAAAAATATTAAATTCAAAAAATGAACTTAAGTAAAAAAAAAATTATGTACATTTAAAATATGGGTTGGGCTTAAGCTTAAGCTTGAACACTCAAGGCCAAGCCCAGCCTAATCTGTTTTTAAGTTTATAATATTTTATATTATGTTATTTTTATTTATTATGTAATTTATAACACATTAAAAAAATAAACCTATATTAAATATATAATACTACTCTAATGTAAACACTAAAATAATATTAAGATGACTATATAAAATTTCAATAAATTAAAATAATATAAAAATTTTAAAAATAGTATGGACATATCTAAATTGAGCTTGGGTTAATCAATTGAAAATATGGACAAATTTGAATAATATTTTAAGTCTATATTTCGGATCAAACTTAGACAAGTATAAAATATTTTAATATCCCGACCCAGCCTGACCCATGAACACCTCCATTTAACACTAATCCACTAAACTATTTATTTATTTTTCTTACGAACAAAGTAGAGAATAGAAAAAAAAAAAAGGAAATAGTAGAAACGGGGAGATTCTTGTTTTATTTTTTATAATTTTTTATAAAGTATCAAAACTTTATTGTGCTAAATTTATATGGAATTTGTGTTTATATAGCTTCAATTATTTTTAATCTTATTTTAATCTAATATTTTTATAATAATTCAATTTTAATCTAAACTCATTTATTTAAAATATTAAAAATTTTAAAATAATTTTAATCTAAAATATGTTTTTAAAATAGTTACCTTTTAAGTTAACTCAGGATTAATTTTAAAAATTCTATTCGGTTAATTAAAAAAGTTTTTAAAATTATTTAATCATTATCTATGTTATAATTTAAGTTTTTATTAAATTAATGTCATGAGTCAACCGAGTATCAATTCAATTAAAAATTGTCGAACTGTAAAAAGTTTAAAACAAAATTTTAGATTGATGTAACAAGTTAATGAGCACTAATTTAATAAAAAATTACTAAATGACAAATCTTTTAAAACAAAAATTATATATAAGATGACTTAATTATTTTTAAAATAAAATAAAACCACCTAACATTACAAAAGTTTAATATTTACAGTTTTATTACTTTATCAGTAATTATTAATTTTCAAAAAATTGTTATTTAAATATTTTTTTCACTCACGTAATGAATCTACCTTAAGATTAGTTTTATTTAAAATACTCACATGTCTATTTAAAACCTATATATATTTTATTTTATTAATGAAGCCTTGACATTGATACTTTGAAAGTTTAGGTTTCAGTCTTATCATCTACATTTGTGATATACGAATTTCTCTTTTACTATCTTATTTGGTTACTAATTATTTTAGTGATTTCAGGTATTAATTTAATATTTATACATGGTTTTATTAAAATTATTTTTTTTAAATTTTATTTATTTAAAATTATCAGCCTTATTTATGCATAATATCAACAAAGGTCAATATGGAGAGGATAGTCTTCTTCCTACTTCTTTAGAAAATATAGTAAGAGCTTCCCTCAAATAAAGTACTACTGATATGTTGAGTCGAATCTTGAATTGAGTTATTATATATTTTATTATAATTGTATAATAAGTCTACAAATCAATTTTTATTCTATTTAATCTTAATTATATTTATAAAATAAAAATCTAATAATTATTTATTATTTAATACAAATTAATTTAAAATCAAATTTCTTATTAATTAAATATATTATAAAAAATTTGAAAACCCCAAAATTAAAAGTTCGTCCTTTTTTCCCAACTCTTTTAATGATTTCTAAATTTGAACTTGCCAGCACTCTTTAATTTTTTATCATATATATATATATATATATATATATATATATATATATATAAACCTTATCTAACACTTTAATATGTTTACAAATAAAAATAAGATTATGTTAATGAGTTTTTTAAAATTTTACAGGTTTAAAATATAATATATTAAGACGAATTTTATATTTTTGTGGTTTTTTCATAATGTTAAATTTAATTTTTAATATTTATATCTTTTGTTAATTTGAATTTTTAAAGATAAATTTGACTTTTAATCTTTTAAAAGATTCAGGTTTGATCATTAACTTTTCAAAAGAGTCAATTTACTATTTTATAACGAAAATATTGATTAAAATTGTACTTTATTTTTAACAAACTTTGTATAAATTTATTTTCTAAAATTTATATTTATATTTGCATTTTATTTTGTCAATTTTAAATTTGTTATACCTTACCTCACACCGTACCCAAAGAGAACCACATGCCTCTCTTCAGAACCAACGACACAACGAACCATGCATAGACGACCTCCCAACCAATAGACCTTGAGTTAGTTTGTGAACTTTGGGACTTGCCATTTCCACTAAGACTATATGAAAACCACGAGGAGGTCTAGGGTAATTGATTGGAAGTCGTCCTAAAACATCTTAACCTAGGACGTAGCATCACTTTCACTACCAAATTAATGTTTCAAACCAAACTTGCCTCCTATTATAAAATGACAATGTAAATAGCTCACACAAACTATGTACTCACTTCTTTCTTAACCCCTTAACTCTCAAACCATAAAGTTTTCTTCCTAACCTTCACTCCGGTATTTCACCATGTAAGCTACTACCTTCCTCCTCTGTTAATTCAATTGGTTAACAAAATTATTTATTAACGTGTCATAGAAGATAAATAGTGTCATATTAGCGTACAGTTCATGCAGATTATATGTAGACTATCACACGAGTTGCTAAGTCAACATTATTAAAAAATTCATATTTGAATTAATATTTTCTTTTAAAAATAATTTGACTCTTTAATTTAAAAAGAATAATCAGCAAATTACCAAAAGATCTAACGTTAAGTGCTATAAAAAGAATTCACAAAAAGAAATAATTATAATTATAATTATTTAAAATATTTTAGCATTAAATACTTCAAATTCAGCATCCTAGAATGGAATCTTATACATGTCGAAATTATGGAATGTAAAACGATTTATCTATCAATAAATAAATAAAAGTTGGGTCTACAATTTTATACATTCTCATTTATTGCTTCCACTAATGGGACACCTAAAGAAGAGTCAATGAGTTTTAATGTTTGGAATGTAATTAATTTTGTTCATCATTTAAAATTTATATATATATATATATATATATATAATGGATGAAAAATAAAATTATATAGCAATTATATTTATTAAAAATAAATGAGATTTTAGTTGAAATGGTAAAATAGAAATATTAAAAATTATAATATTTTAAGTTTAGATTTTAAATGTATACGTGTGTTTTTTTTTGTTTTCTTAATATAAAATATATAATTTATTTTGTAAATTCGTGATATTTTAATTATTATTCAACTGAGTTAATGTTCGATTAATTTGTGACATCGACCTAATTAAAAAATAATATATAATAGAAATATATACAATATGTTATAATAATTGATTTGATATAAAAGGTTGTTGAACTATATTCTCTTTCTATCATTAATGAATTTATTCACGAACGAAGCTATTATTCGTATAAAAATGAATTAGTTGGAACTTAACTTGGATTTTCCTCAATTCCATTCAAAATATTATTATTATTATTCTAAATTTTTTAATGAATTAAATATGTATATAAATATATTCAAATTGGTCGATGATGATTGGAAGCCTATAATTTTTATTTGTAGCAGTCCCACATTGATGACATTCAGTGGAACAGTGAACTACAAAACATGCAAGCCACATATACCAATGCGCGACGCGACTATCATGGAGGACCCTCTTCATCCTTGGCTTAAAGCTGGTCCATTCATTTTGAAGATTTTATTTATTAAATTTTCTGTTAAGACATAATTGTGGGAACAGTATATTCTTTATGTTGGTTTTACTATTAATAAATTTTTGAGAATTTTATTTTAAAATTTAAACTTAAATTTTTTTAAAAATAAAATATGTCTTATCATTATATTAATACGTGTTGATTCGTAAATTGTTAAAATACTAATAAATCCCTTTCTTATTAATTGTTTAGTTTTAAGATTTTGATTGTTATTAGGTAAGAAAATCATCTGAAAACATAGGTACTAAAATAGTTTCTTTTGGTACAAACTTCAAGCTATGAAAAAGCAGATATGAAAGAGATGTAAACCAACATGACAATAACATGGACAGCTTTGGTTTCTTATTATTTTAGAATTTTAAAAATAAAATAAAATTTTAAAATTATCATCTTTCACGTATGTGGTTGGGTGATTAATACAAAATTATTAGTTTTATAAAAACATTTAAGGGTAAAAAAACCTTAGAAAAAAATAAAAAAATCAACCTTATTGAGTCTTCAATTGTAAGAAAAATAATCATATCTTTTCATTAACAAAAGTCGTCAGTTAATCAAATTAACTATTAACAACACTAACAAAAAATTAAAAATAATAAATTAAAAATATATATATATATATACATCTAAAATAGATTGATAAATAGTTCAAATTTATTATGAATGAGTGCAAAACAATAAAAATCTTAAACATTAAAAATATTATAAAAACTTAAATATTTAAAAATAATAGAAAAGGAACATGTAAAATGAATCTGGACAAATAATTATTCACACTTATATGAATTAGTACATATTGATAATTAGATTCATTTTAGTGTAAAACTATAAAAAAATTATAAATAATAAAAATGTAGAAAAAAAACCAATGAAATGCTTTTGGTCACTTTCATGTACAACTGATTTTCAACTAAGCTTTTTTTTTTTTTTTGGTTTCCAAGTCAAAATTTCATGACTGGCAAACTAAGCCAAAGGTGATTTGGATCGAAAAAAATGGTCCCTCATTTGTTGCCTTTTACATTTTATTTTGAGTTAACAAAATTTTGTATTTCTCAAAAAGTGAGGATACTTTTTTCTTTTAATTTCTTAAGGTATCTATTGGAGCAAGTCTAGTAACTAATTTTTCGTATTTTGTAAGCTCATTAAGGGGTACGTACTCTCCCCAACCCGACTTAGAAGTTAGACTTGAATTCGGAAGATTACATTAGCCACCGAGATGGCTCAGTAAACTATCAGAGTTTATAAAACAGTTGTTTTAAAACATTTGTTTAGTTTAAAAGAAAACATAGTAAATTTTTAGGCAAACTTACGAATTATCAAAACCGGTTTAAATTAGCTAATGTATATAACGGTGACTCCTATTTGAACTTAATTAATTATCGATTTGTTTATAAAGTCTGGATGTTGTGTCCGTGTCCTAACTTGATGGGTTATCTGTAAGGATGAAAATTTAAGGGGTGAGCTATGACGCTCAGTGTGAGTTCAATCACAAGAAAAATCAGTGTAATATAATAAACCAAGCATATAATAACAATATTCAATACAACAACAATCATATGGTAAAATAGTAATTGACAAATCATTTGAGCATGCTTATGCCAATGTAATGCAATTTCAATTTAACAATAAAGAAAAGGGTCCTACACTACCGCTGCACTCCACAGTAAAAGTTCCCAAGAACTTTTATATCCCAGACACTCTAGTTTGTGGATAAACCACTAGTGTTGTAGGTTAATACGTTGCCAGTAGTATTGTGAGTACACAACAGGTTTGCAGATTAAAGCTTCCAGCAAAAAGATGTCGTTGAACAACTAGTGTTTACAATTTAATACGCTGCCAGTGGTTGTGAATACACAACGGGTTTGTATATAAAAGCTACCAGTATGTATGTGGATAAACCATTAGTGTTTGCAATTAAACTACCGGTACTTCCTCTTTTCAAAGCGTCCCGCCTCATGCAATGTAGTACGGCATGCTAATAGCAGTACAATATAGAGATAGTGGACATGCATTACATGTACTCAGTTTAATGGTAGCAGTAGATATGAATGTCATAATTTCAGTTTATCAATAATAATAGGCACGTTATTCATGCAATCAGTAATACAGTAGTACAAGTAACATTGACAATATATTAATAATCCAATGACAATAAACAAGTTTCAATCCATATCATGCATAAACAATAATATTCTAATAAATCAAATCATGGATTCCACATTATTCAAATTATCAGGGACCTATATTATAAGAGATAAAACTTTAAAAATAGTTTAGGGATTATACAAGGACTAAATTGAATAGTTTAGAAAATTTTAGGGAAAAATTATAAAATTTAAAAAAACAGGGGACATACGATTGTGTGGCTAGGTCTATGAGATGTTATAGACCATGTGGAGGGGTTACATGGTAGTATGGTCAGGTCGTGTAATAGACTGTAGTCGTGTGGAAATTGTAAATTCAACCTACAAGGGAGACACGGCTGTGTGGCAAGCCATGTGGAGAGGTCTTGGCCGTGTGGTTCACGAATTAGCCTAGGATTTTAAGGGGACATGGCCATCTTAGGGGTCGTGTGGTCCACATGCCCGTGTGGCAGACCGTGTGGTCCTATCGTAGGCACGATTTTGCTTCTGATTCACTTGTAAAAGAACACACACCTTTCACCAGCAGTTCGAGTGAAAATCCTCTCGTTCAAATCTATTATTGGGGTACCTAAATCGGGTCCTTCAATGATAAAATTGCATGAATTAACATTGGGTTTCAAGATTTGACAATATTATAGAAGGATTTCAACAAGAACCGTGAAAGATTGTTTAATCTCTCACAAGATTATCATTAAATAGAAATTCTATAAAGATTCGAGTTCAAACATCGGGATTGAGCTGTACTTACTGATCTTTGGTAAAGATTAAAGATGATATTTGATGACAATTACAAAACCGATAGAAAGAACAAACGAGTGAAGGATAATTTGATTCAGGAAAGCAAAGTAATTATCAACAATTAAGATGAAAATATGGTGTAAAGAAAAGGGAAATAAAAAAAAAGAATAAATAGAAAGATGGAGAGCAAAATCTATTAGGGTTTGAAAAATGGCAAATTGAAATTCCCAATTTATGTCCTACCATACGATCCGTTATATAAATGGGCAAATGTTCTTTTCCATTATGGATGGCGATAGTATGGCCGATAATTGTGGGTATAATGGTAGATGCTCTGGACCAAGTCATTATTATTTCTTTTTTCGCTTTTGTATTAAGCTTTTCGATTTTTTTTAATAAATGATTTGCTACAAAAGGATTTTTTTTTAGTGAACACGCCATTTTTTTTACTTAAAAATATATATATATTTTTTGTTTTTGTAAAGACGAAGAAATAAATAAAGGAAGGTTGTGATTCAAACATAGGAACACAAGGAAGGAAGGTTAGCTAGCTCTTAATCGTTGGGCTATTGCCCATTTCTTGTTTAATTTTTAATCCCAACAGTATATATTTCTTGTTTTGCCAAAATCTCAAAATTAAAAGGGAAGGGGGGATGAGACTAACACTTAACCATTAGGCTATTACCCATTTATTGCTTTATTTCGTTGCTTAATTATATAGATATGCAGTGAGACATTTTTGGTGAAATTACTAAATTAAAGGAGAATGAGTGACTCGAATTTAGAACCTCCAAGAAAAATTCTAGCGTGCTAACCATTGGCTTAAGCCTATTTTTTGTTTAGTCTTCACCCCCAACAATATTTATTTTAATGTGGTTTATATCCTATAAATCGGAACATGGTCATTCTTGATTTTCACAAACTCGATTTTTGGGGTGTTACAAGGTAGATGCTAGCCACGAATTTTAAAATTGCTCTATACCTAGAGTAAGGATCGAACCTTCAACCACTGATTAAAATAGGAAAGATCCTTACCATTTCACCTAACTCTCGTTGTTAGAGTAGAGATACTTTAATTATGTAGAATATAATCCATTTAATCCAGCCTTTTTATAAATAGTTTTGATTGGATGGTAAATCTCAATTATGTCCCTAATACAATCCCAAATCAGATTGATTAGGAAAATAAAACATTATTGTGAGAGAATAGTTTTGTTAAATTGAAAGATAAGAAAGTATGTTTAAATTAATACGACATTAGAGTTGTATTGTAATAATGGAGTACTTATTTATTAAACAAATAAAATCTCAAATTTTCTAATTTTTAAAAAAATTGAGCCAGGATCAAATACTAAAGTAATGGGAATGAAAAGGAGCTCAACTTTTAGTAATTATTAGTATTGTTTTGTACATCTATTAGATTGATTTTAGATATGAAAATTTTAATATATATTATAAATTCTTAATAAATTTTTATTTCTTGAATTTTAAAATAACTAATTTTTATATACACTTTTATAAATTTTAGTAATTTTATAATTTATGTTTTTAAAATTTTTTGCACTTGTTTACCATGACTGTGTGGATTCTAAACAATTTGAACAATCATTTATTCAAGTTCATTTTAAATATATAATTTTTAATTTTTAATTTTTGTTTACATGTTAGCGTCACTAATGGTTTCCGTTAATGAATTACTTTTTGGCATTGAAAACTTAATAAGGTGAGTTTTTAAAAGAATTTAATTGATTTTTAATAAGAGCTTAAAGAAAACTAATAATAAAACAATTTTTCGAATCCTTGGAACCAAATAAAACCTTGAGCAAATAAGTAAATATCAAAATGAAAAACCCAACCATCAATGATAAAATTTCAGTTTATTCCGTTTTAAAATTATAAATTAATATAATAATAAAGTTTTAACTTTGACTCACTAAAAAATTATAACTTTAATTTTAAAATTTTAAAATAAATCTTTGACTTCACTTTGACTGATCATCTATGAATGTTCAAATATACCAAAGGTTAAAACAAGATTGGTCTCGATATTTTTATGGAATTTCAGATTTAATTCCTATACTTTAAAAATTAAAATTTAAATTCTCTTCCTTTCCAATATGAAAAATCCTAATCTGATCATTATTTTCATTGGTAGCTTTCGTTAGAACTTATGAATATAACATATTTATTTTCCACTAATTATATGTTACATCACATCTAGGTATTTAATCGACATGGTAAATTGACAAATTTTGACGAAAAATACTTATATTTTTAATGATTAGACTAAAATTTTAAATAAAAAAATTAATTTTAACATTTTAAATATAGAAACTAAAAGACATCTTCACCTATAGATAAAATAATTATCAAAGTGATAATTAAAAAATGGCAGCATAATAAAACCAGCATGACATGTGAAATTTGGCATTAATGGATCAACCCTCAAAATCACATGAAACTTGGCACTTGTATACCAAAGGGGATTAAAGTTTAGATTTCCAGACTCTTTAAGATATAAAGTAAATATGGGCACAAAATCACAACCCCCAAAAATAAAATCAATCATCTTTGGTAATTAACCTTTAAAACACAAATTGGCCCACTAATATGGGATTAGCAGCAGATGATATTTATATCCCACAAAACCCATAATTTCCCATTGTCTATTTGTCTCTCTTTTGGGTACCCATAATCTTTTATTACACCAAAACATATGTAAGACATGAATATTACTAAAACATATCCTTTTTTTTTAAAGAGTTCAACCATAAATAGTATATACATTAGTAGTTATAATATGAAATAAATCATTACAATACATAAATAAATAAATTAAAGATCAAAATATATAAAAAATAAATTTAAATAGAAATTTAGTGCAATAAAATTTAAACTAAATAAGATCTAGAATGAAAATTTCTCAAAATCTTGTCTCTACAAAGATAAAAATATGAAAAAGAGTCTATTAATTTAAATGGTTAACTTTAAAAGAAAAAAATTTTTAAAACAAGTATTTTTTTTAGATTTAAAATTCGTTTACTAGTAGATTTGATCATGAGAGGATGCAGGTAAAAATATATGTCTGAAAAATGGGTTCAGATAAAAAAATAAGATCCATTTTTTAAATGAGCTGAGTCTTTGGTAATCTTTTTGGCCTTGGCCCAGCCCGAATTTGTAAAAAAAAATGATCCTATTGTTTATTGTTGTTTGTCAGTATTTTGTTGTCATTTCGCTATAATATACTATATTGTTTTGTTGTTAATTTTGTTACTATTTTAAAGGTATCTGTTTGCTAAATTGCACATATCTTAGTGTTATTTAAGTATAATTTTTTAAATTTATTTTAATTTGTTGAAAAATATTTATTTTAATATTTTTAATGTATCTAATTATTATATTTTTAAATATTTTTATAGAAAATAATATATAAAAATTTAATACAGATAAATCGAGTATGACTCAAATTTTAATATTTTTATTTAAATTAAATTTGGAAGAAAATTTAAGAATATCTTCGGGACCCAACCCAAGAATTTTGCCTCTATTCACTGGGTTTTGTAAATTCATTTTCCTTTTTCCATTGTCATATTATTGTTTGCTTATAAAAAAAAATTGAGCATTAATAAACCCTTCCATGGTGTTTTATAAAGAACATATCTAAGCTTCGAGCAAGGGTTAATTTATTAAAGATTAGATCTGTATTTTATAAGTTAAAATTAAGGGCATAATAAATTGGTTGAAGTTTAAGTTTGGCTCGAACATCAAGTCAGGCCATGTGGGTACAATTCGTCGCCTTGCAAACAATACATACAAAAATAGTGATGGTTAGATTAAAATAAATTTGGGTGGCTTTCCACGTGTAATTTATTGAAAAAGCCACGTGGTATTCCCATTGGATACCTTTGGAAACCGGTCTAAAATAATGAAAAAAAGAAAAAAGAAAAAACAAGAGTTAAGATCTGCCCACCACCCAAACATTATACCAATAAATTAACCAATTGAATCTTTTTTATGTGTAAGAAATAGTTGAAAGCTGGTGGACATAGGGTTCTCAATTGCCCCAAACTTTCATTCTTTCTTTACCTTGCATCCATTTATATAATCATATATTATTTTAAATACAAATATGATAAATGTATAAATTTATCATATTTTTATGTTTATTAGTAATATTTAGGATTATTCTTAAAAAAAAGAATAAATACTCGATTAATAGGTCAAAACTTAGGGTTTAATGTATTTGTTTTTTTTAAATGGTCATTGCATTAATCGAGTTTGAACTTAACAAGTGTTTTAATATTTGGGTAAGAATTTTTTTATCCAAATTAATCTTTGAACTTTACAATTATTTTCATATTGCGGTTTAAACTTAACAATTGTTATCATATTAGAACTTGAATTTTTTTTTGTCAAATTTAATTTTTGAAATTTTCTTAAAAAAAAATTGGACCAAAAAAAAAAAGTAGTTTAAGCCTTAATGTAAAAAGTCAAGATGAAAGTAGAAATCATAACCAAAAGAGGTAAATCCTTGTCACAATCTAGGGGGCTTTGAAAATTTTATTTAGGCCTCTCAAAAATTTAAAAATTATTATTAAACCTTTTGAAAATTTTTAAAAATTCTAATTAGATATTTTATGTAAAATTTCTTAAAACCTCAAAATCTAACCCTGATTGATTATCGAGTTGAAGCTTGGATTAAGCCTAGAAAAAAGCTGATCAACATAACATGAAAGTTGATACAAGTCTATATAAAGAAAAACAAAATGGGAAGAAACTTGAATGAAGAAATATTCCAAATTATTATATATACATTAAATTCTCCAATGTCAAGTATTTATTATCCATTGAATTCTATGTGATATTGGTACATAATTAAGTAACTTATAGCTTTTGGACCATTTGATTAAGCTACATTATCTTTTGCTTCTATGAGGAACCCTTTTTTTTTTTTTTTTTATATTAAAATATAAATTCCATTATACGAAAGGTTATAATAAGAATATAATCATTACACTCATAAAATACTATCTTGAAATTTTTGATCGAAAATTGATAAATTACTAAATTAAATATTTAATTATTTATATATATTTAAGTTACTTACTTGTTATTGCTTTATAATTTAAGAAAAATAAATAGGGAAAAATGTTTTAATCTACTAATTGCCAAGATATTGTCTTATTGTTTAGAACGAGGTCGTTTAATTTCCTATTTACCAAAAAAAAATATAAACCTACAGCGTCTCTCTGCAAACCCACCACTAATCAAGTAAAAAGTAATGAAGTGAACCCCCCGGTGGTGTAAAAGAGGTGCCCTGGTCCGCCTGTGAAACGGTACCGTATCTTACCAATTTGTAGGTTGACCGTATAAGAATACGGTGATACAAGATTTAACTTATTTCTATACATAATCTGGGATACGTCCCTTTCTCCATTTTCAGATACATACAAGCAAAGGTTAAAAAAACATAGAAACATACACACAGACAGGCATACTCTCTCTCTCTCTCTCTCAATCCTTTCTCAGCTCAGCTTTTGCTCTCTATTTTAGTGTTTCTTTTTTTTTTCGCTTTTTTAAAATTAGTTTCACACACTTATGAAAAGGGAAAGATATTTCACAAACTAATTTGCAGTTTTTTTTTTATTTGGGTTGTTTTGTTTTTCTTTATAAACTAGGAATTTCGTGGTTTTTTTTTTTTTTGGTTTTGGAATGTTGATGGAAGAGGTTTGAGTTTGAGAGTGATGAAGGTGACGGGGAAATCTAGTATGCCAGCGACATTTTCGGGGAGGAATCCGACGGACGCGGATCTCAAGCCAACGACGAAACGGAAAGCAAGGAACAGGAGGTGGAAACGGGTCGGCGGTACGCCGGTTGTGGGGAGGCGGAGCAGGCCGGAGACGCCTTTGTTGAAATGGAAGGTGGAGGAGAGAGAGAAAGAAAGAGGGAAAGAGAAAGGTCGTGGAGTTGAGGAAGAGCTCGAGGACGAGGTCGAAGAGGAGGAGAAGGGTGGCCGGAGAGGTGGTGGTCGAGGGCATAGGAGGAAAGGTGCTTCGAAAGTGTCCGCGAGGAAGCTTGCAGCTGGATTGTGGCGGTTACAGTTGCCGGAGACGTTGACATCTAGTGTTGCAGAAAGGAGGAGCGATCGCTTAGGGTTTAAGGTCAGATTTTTAACGTTTTTCTGGTTCCATGATCTGTGGTTTTTTTTTTCCTTGTTTATTCCCCTTCTTCTTTTTATAGTTATAATGAGAATAAGGTGATCAAATTGAAAAAACTGTGATTTTGAAGGGATTATTTTGGGTATTTTGCTTGTTAACGATTGTTAATTTTGTGCTTAAATTTGAAGTTTCAACTGTTGATACTGAAAAGAACACTGATCTTTGTAATGCCATCATTGTTTCATTGGTTTATTCTTGAATTTTTGATGTTTATGATGCCTTACATTTTGCTTGCATGTCTAACAAAAAAGTGAACCTTTGAAAACTTGCTAAATGTAATTGATTCATATGATTATGTACCCAAAAGTCTCCTTTTTGATGCATTTATCATGTTTATAGTAGTTTTGTCATCATTGTATGCTCTGGTATAGTTTTGTTTTTCTAATCATGCGAGGCTTTTGTGAGCATGGTTTTACAGGTTTTCTATGGACATTTCCTCGATAACGTGCTATACTGTTTGCTCATATTTACGGCCCTGCTTGATTCACACAGCGAATGCATTTGATAATTTGTTTAAATTGCTTCGGAAAGTCATCCTACTTAGTATTTATTGATAGTTTTACTCTTTTCCGTCTCGATGGATGGATCCAATTTATGTGTTATGAAATTTGAATTACAATTTTGGACATTTCGAGTTCATTACTTTGTGCTTTACCGCAGCCTGGTAAAGATTTTATGGGTGTTCCATTCCATTATCATCACAAGGACAAAATTTGTAGTTCAGATGCCAAGGATCCATTACAGAGCCCTGGTTCTGCCTCTGGCACTAAGAACGGTCTCTTGCGTAAGGTATGCTTGCATCCGTGAGCTCCTTATCTGAATCTTGAACTTTTGCTGACCTCATCAACGATCAATATGGAAATGACGAATGGAAACCGTATAGGAAACCAAACCTTTGTCATCTCACACATAATACGGCACACGTGTCATGCTACATGTGGGACCCGCATTTGGTACTTTCTTTTAGATGGGATTTGTTGTGCACCATTTCGCTCATTTTTGGGCATTTTGGATGTTATCAAAGATGTCTGCACTCTGCAGGACCGGTATATTATTAGTCTATCTATTAAAACTTTTTACATTCATTGCCTATTCAAAACTCTTGACAAGTCTAGACAAACTAGAAGGGGAAAGAATAAAATTACAGATCACATGCATTTAATGCATGAATCAACATGGTTTTAGTTGTATCAGTAGAGTGAACCAGTTCATGATTAGGGGGAAAAAAGGCCAATAATCACTCCCAACTCTGGGATAAACTAGAGAAACTGCTCAAAAAAGAAATTTGTAAGAAAAAAATTTACAAAATGAGGACATTGCTGATGTTTGCTTGCTTAGATCCATATATTTACTCTCGGCATGCTTGTAGCTTGTGATAGTTACACGAAAAAGAAAAGAAAAGAAAAAAGAAAACAACTGCATGCTTTGCATATTGATTTCTTTGCACTTCTGATATTAACCTGCTTTTCTCCTTCTTAAGATCGAGCCTTCAATTCAATTTTCCAACTCTGCGATGGAGGGAGCAACAAAGTGGGATCCTATCTGCTTAAAAACAACGGATGAGGTAAGGCAAATTTACAACCACATGAAGCGTATTGACCAACAAGTAAGTGCTGTATCAATTGTTTCTGCCCTTGAAGCTGAGCTCGAGCAGGCTCGAGCTCACATTGAGGAGCTTGAGACTGAGCGCCGATCCTCGAAGAAAAAACTTGAGCACTTCTTGAGGAAGGTTAGTGAGGAAAGGGCTGCTTGGCGGAGTAGAGAGCATGAGAAAATACGTGCCTTTGTAGACGATGTTAAAGCGGACTTGAATCAAGAAAAGAAAAAACGGCGGAGGCTTGAAATTGTTAATTCCAAATTGGTGAATGAGTTGGCTGCTGCCAAGTTATCGGCGAAGCAATATATGCAGGATTATGAAAAGGAAAGAAAAGCCAGAGAACTAATTGAAGAAGTATGCGATGAACTTGCTAAAGAAATTGGAGAAGACAAGGCTGAATTGGAGGCAATTAAGAGAGATTCCATGAAGCTTCGGGAGGAAGTCGATGAGGAAAGAAAAATGTTGCAGATGGCTGAGGTCTGGCGTGAAGAACGTGTACAGATGAAGCTCATTGATGCAAAGGTAGCACTTGAAGAGAGGTATTCACAAATGAACAAGCTTATAGCAGATTTGGAGACTTTTCTAAGGTCAAGGACTGGAAATCTGGACACGAAAGACATGCAAGAAGCAGAATCACTAAGACAGGCTGCTGATTCAGTTAATGTTAAAGAAATTAAGGAATTTACATATGAGCCAGCAAACCCAGATGATATTTTTGCCGTTTTTGAAGATGTTGCTTTCGGTGAAGCAAATGAACGAGAAATTGAACCCTTTACCGCATATAGTCCTGCTAGCCATGCCTCGAAAGTTCTTATGGTGAGTCCCGAAATGAGCATGATGAAGAAAGACAGCATTATGAAACATTCAAATGCACTTTTTGATCAGAATGATGAGATAGAGGAAGATGAGAGTGGGTGGGAAACTGTCAGCCATCTCGAGGATCAGGGCTCAAGTTACTCACCAGAAGGGAGTGTTGCATCTGTCACCAGGAATCACCGGGACAGCAATTTCTCGGGTAGTGGAACTGAATGGGAAGAAAATGCATGTGGAGATACCCCAATCACTGAAATTAGCGAAGTTTGTTCATTACCTGCTAGGCAGTCGAAGAAGGCGTCGTCCATAACGAGGCTTTGGAGGTCATGCCCGAATAATGGAGAAAATTACAAGATAATTTCAGTAGAAGGAGCAAATGGCAGACTTTCAAGTGGAAGAAAGTCTAATGGGGGTATTGTATCCCCAGATCGAGGATCCGGTAAAGGTGGGCTCAGTCCTTCAATGGGACAGTGGAGTTCACCTGACTCTGGTCATCCACACATAACGAAAGGGATGAAAGGGTGCATTGACTGGCCTCGTGGTGCACAAAAGAACAGTTTGAAGGCAAAGCTTTTGGAAGCAAGAATGGAAAGCCAAAAGGTCCAACTACGGCATGTTCTTAAACAGAAGATTTAGAACAGTGAAGTTCCCAAATGAAATAAGGACTATATTGGTCAGAGACATGAGCAACCTCTGCTGCTAGTTCAAAATCGGTTAAAAGTTGAATACAGGCAACTGATTGGTCCCATAGATTTTTCGATCCTCCGGTTTTTCGAGTTCTTGCTGAGTAAGCCGGATGATGTTGTTCATGAAACAGATTATTTGGGATCATCTCCTTTCATTTGTAATAGTTGTAACACTGCCTGGAGACATTGCCATTCTCTATGTAATAGAGAAAACCAATGCATGACATTTGTATTGTATCACTCGGATCCGAGGTTATCAAGGAAAACAAGTTCATGGTAGTCTGAAGTGATATCATTTTCGTCTGTAAACTTGTTCTTTTTAATATATATATATATATATTTGTTAAAAGTGATTCTTATTCTAAGTTTGGGTAAACTATTAAAATAGTCATTTTGTTTATTTCAGATTATATTTTAATTATTTATATTTGAAATGTTAAGTTGTAGTCACTTATGTTATCGCGTTATAACATTTTAGTCATTGCTCAAAAAAAAAATGGAGACCTATTGTATAAATTAACATAAAATTTTCGTTTGAAATGATGATTTAACGTGTTATGTCAGCTTACTGTAGCATCGTTAACGACAATTAATGGCTCAGTGACTAAAATGTTACAACATGATAACGTAAGTAACTAAAATGTAATATTTCAAATATAAATGACTAAAATGTAATATGAAACAAACAGAAGCGACTATTTTGAAATTTACCCTTTTTTTTTTTTTTTAAGTTTCTTATGGGTGAAATGAAGGACCACTAGGCTATCCTCTAACTGATTGGGTTATTAACTGAAGAAAGGTTCTTTCGATGGCTTGAGCGACTTGGGCCTATGGGAATATAACTTACTGGTTTGAGAATGTCTGCATGGAAGTAGAAGGTTAAGATGATCCCTGCATAAGGATAAAATACATATAACGTCCGTAATCTAATATCATAATCTTGGACCTTCAATCTCACTTTGAAAACTATGAGCATTCCTTAATATAGTATTGTTGATACATGGGAGTTTGGAGATGAGTTAGCTTTGGAGGGTAGGGAGTAGTCTTGTTTGCAGGGTTTCTTTGTCTAAATTTGAAGGTTCCTTTGAAGTTTGAAATTTGACAGGGATTTAGCAAAAATATTAGTTTCAAAAAATAAGTTGAGCTCAAGCATTCAAGGCTTTAACTCAACTCGATCTAGCCTGTTTTTAAGCATTAAAAAATGTCTAGTTACTTATATATAAAATTTTAATAAACAGAATATGCATTATTATTAAATATCAAATTAAAAATAATATAAATATTTTCTCAAATAAATTTAAAAATTAATATGAGACATGACTTAAAATAAACTTGGATTAGCCTTTTATAATTATGAATAAATTTGAGTAAATTTTAAATTCATATTTTGGGCCAAATCAAGTTTAATGAAATATAAAATATTTTAATATCATACTTAAGCTTGGTCTGGACCGTCTCATAAACACCTCTAGCTGAGAGCCAAAAAACCGAATGGGCCCATAACGATGGTGAAAAAAATGAAGTTGTAGGATTTCCAAGAGCGGTCCCAAAATGTGTTCTTTTATTGGAGAAGAAAATGAGAGACCTCCCTTTCTTTGTTCCTTTAAAAGGATATTACAAGGAGTCTTTTGGTGGGATCTGTACAATGATACCGTATAAAGTGGCTCTAAAGTTGGAAAGATGTGATGGAGGCAAATGCTATAAATAGCGGGGGCATTATTCCATGAGCCCCACCAAAAGGTTCTATTTACAAACCCTCAAAGAACCAAAGAAAGAACCCTATTTTTGGGACCGACCTCATTAACATCTTGGACATGCTACAAGCTTTTCCCCTTTCACCATCCTTCCTAAACTACTTGGCTCCAAAATTGAAACGTGTTCCAACTGAACTAATATGCGCATAGGATTGGAACACACACACACACACACACACACACACACACACACACACACACACACACACACACACACACATATCTATATCTATATACTATATTGCAAGACATTTTCCAAACTGTAAGAGGCAAAGTGGGCAATGAATGCCAATGTCCACATATTTCTCATTTGGGATCAAAACTTTGATTCATGCAATATTATATCTTAGCATTTGTAGCCTTCTTATTAAACTATCTGGTTAGCCTTTCTTTGTACTACAAACTGAAATGCAAATTACTCAAATAGTTAGTTGATTACTTGCACTTGAGATAAAACACCATAGAATGTATCTTGCCTTGATCTTCCATGGCTTATCTTCTTCGAGAATGATGGTATCGTTCCTCGAAAGACAACCCTCAAGTATCTAATAAACATTCCTCCTCAGCTTATCAGGCTGCCATCTTTGCCATTCAAAGAATGCAAGGTTGCTAGTGTCTAGAAATACCAGCTGCTACCCAAATTGTGTCATTTTCTGCATTCCTGTTTAATTTCGAGAAGGGGGTTCCGAACTTTCCGGTTGAATCGATCATTGATGGCATGGATCAAGGTTAAGAGTTTGAGAAATTATATCAAAGTTCTAGGCATAAAAAAAAACAAGAGAAAAATCTCCTATATGGTCTCTTATTTTTATCATTCCGTGAATGTAAAATGTTTTTCATTGCCGTAACAAATATATAGGACTAATCAACAGTAAAACAGTCAATATTTTCATCTTACACAACATCCATCCTACAACAACAGTTCCCGAACCAACTGGAACCAACTGGAACCAACTCCATTTTGTTATCCGAGAATTCAATAAGATGATTTATCAACCAAATGATACAAGTCCGATGAACTAGGTAGCGTATGAAGGAGCTGAGCTTAAGAAAATGCCACTAACCTCTCAGATTTCTATCATCTATACTCTTGAAAGTTTACATGGCCCGTTGCTTGTGCATGCTCAACAGCTTCCTAAAGATTCACACGGAATTATGTGAGAAGCGTTGTATTTGAAAAAATATCAAGTAAAACCGGATGCAAAAAGAAAAGTGAGATAAAGAAATGAGAAGAAAATGACCTTCTGGCCAATGACGCCAATTTGGCATACTCCACAACGCAAAGTGAAGTTGGCTGTGTCGGTGTATCTCCTCTTACTAAGAAACAAGGACATGAAATTACCCAAAATCAGTTCAGACATGGACATCAAACCTTGAATTATTCGAGCACTTCCCGACAAACAGATATAATATAATAAAAAAATTAAAATGCTACCTTTGTTGATCCTTGACCAGATTCAGTGCTAGGCCTTCAACCGGCCCGATGGTTCTATCCTTTTGTACGGAAAATATAGTCTGATCAAACTCCTCGGGAGCATCCTCAAATGGAGACATCTATTGATACAAAACCCCGGAACCGGAAAAAACATAAGCATAGAAAGGAGAATAGCAGGAACAAGTAACAAAGTGGAAAACATACGAAAGGAATAAGAACACCATCAGCATCTGTGATGCAATATTAATAGTCATTATTCTGTATAGATACTCTTAAAGTTTTCCCTTTTTAGCAATTTATTATCTTTGGATGATCACAAACATGAAGGTCACATGAATGTAATCAAGTAGTAACAAATATTATCTTTTCAAAACTTTCAAAAATATACTCCGATGCTGTTGTGATATTCCTCTAGTTTAAGAAGATGACAATAAGGACAGCCTCGAAAATAGTAAATTGGTTAAAAAAACAACGTACAGCCAAAGCATCATAGTGGAGACCGTCATAGATCAGCATGACTCTTTCTGAATAGTTCCTTTCCTGTCATGAAGGCCATAATAAAAAGGGGGAATTGTAAGTATCGATAACGACAATATTACAACTAGAGACAACAACATCAGCAGTTCTAACCTGACCATACAAATCACAACGGGATGTCTGAATATCATATGCTGCGATTTCACGTCCATAATAATCTGCTAATATTGAAAGCTCAATGGCACCTTCATAATAGCACATAACATAATGAGATAGCAGCCAATTGAGTAAATAACCCAAAGACGACTGTCCTCGTAATAGATTCAATAAAATGAATAACTAGAAGAACGGACATGGAAGGGGAGAAGTTTCAACTTTCAACTAACCTCCCCACTTTTCCGAGTCGAGAATCCATGAACAATACTCTGCATTTGGCTTTCCGAGAAATGCCTCAGAATATTTCGTCGGATTGCTGGCCACTGTTGCTGCTATAACCTTCAAACAATCATCAAGCACACAAGGTTAAGAAAACAAAATAGCATCTAGATATGGTAAGGATAAATGGCCTTATATCGACACTTTTAAGTATGCTCATAGATTTCCGCCTTCAAATGAAAAAACATTATTCTTTCTATCTACTTGGGCATTCTACATGCATGCAGCATATGATGATAACGACTGAATATGTAAAGTATATCGTACCTCCCACAGGTACATCAGAAATTATAGTAGTAAAACAGTAGCAAAATAAAAGCAAAGCATAGACTTCTTTGTTGGTAATAGCAAGCAACAACAAAAAAGCTTTATTAATAGCTAATAATATCAAAATAAGCTAAATATGGTATATTAGTAACACGTAATCTTGAACATTTCCCTTTAAAGCCACTGTTGTATTGATTTGCATATAAACGTATAAAGCTTCCTATTTTGTAATCATAACCGTTCTATCCACAGATCAATGTCTTAAAATGCTAGAATTCGCAAGTTAACATAAACTACCTATCCACAGATCAATGTGTTAAAATGCTAGAATTGACAAGTTAACATAAACTGCATACGAAGTTCCAATATTCGACCACCCATTACATTGCAAGAACTAAATAACATAATCTAAAGAACGACCACGAGATCATGCAGATAAGAACCTGTCTCAATTCCGAAGCTTTGGTCTTGTCATGGTCCATAACATACCTAAACACAAAGAAAAACAATCCGAAATAAACAATAATGACTCCAATCAAACTAATAACAAATCCAAATGGAAAATTAACCATCAAGCAGTTTATGAGCTAACCCAATAGCATTGAAAAGGCAGCTGTTATCTGAGGGGATGACCCTTCTAACGATGATACCTTCCATTTTTCCAAACTATTATGCACCTAAAAAAAACACAAACTCAAAATCAACTTGCATCATTATATGATTAAATAATTGGTAATGGAAACAGCTAGCAACTGGTCCTTTAAATTCCAGATATATATATATATACACACACACACACGCACGCAGAGAGGGAAACAAAACATGTGAAGATGAAACAGAGAATAGAAGATTAATCAAGCATATAATTCCATTAAAATTTCTTGAACAATTAGCCAATATCTATGATGATAACAATGAATCTTTTTTTCTTAAAGAAAATAATAAAAAAAGTATGGCAAGGAAAATTAAAATAAACAGAAGAAACATATTTAAAAAGAAATCAAAACTTTGGACCTTGAACAAAGAACGAATTCAATCAAAGGAAAAGAGCTACTATCAACAAGATCTAAAACCAACCCAGATTCAAAAACCTACCGAAAACCAACGATATGATGCAAATTTTAAGAATTAAATCACCTCAAAAATAATTGAAGCAAAGAAAAAAAACTCCTCAACAACCAAATTTATCACGAGAATATATATGGCTCAGATCTAGAATTAGGGCCAAGAATAACTTTAAAATAAAGGAACTTCAAAAGGTAATGACTGGACCCCACGTGTAACTCATATCATATGAATAAAATTCATAAGAAAGACGAAAATTTTAAACAAGAAAAATCTTACAGCTTTCGTTCTTGGTTTTCCTCCTGACTGAGTTTTTAGTTAATGACAAAAAGAAAGGATTTTTTTTTTGCTTTATTTGGTAATTATTGTCATGGGAAACGTGTGAAGTTTAATTAATTAATTAATTATTTTTTTTTAAAAAAATCCATTTATCTCTGAAGTTTTTTTTTATCTTGTTCCCTTGTCCCTTTGGTCCCACTTTTCTGGGAAAATCTAACCTTGGATTCGATAATATCCATCATCTTAAAAATGCTTAATTTATTTATTGGAAATAAAATGATTTTTTTTTAAAAATTTTCCGTAAATCAAAATATCAGTGCAGTACTGGTAAATGCATTGTACAACGATGAAATTTTTTATGGTTTGATTAGCTATTAAAGTATTAATTTTGATTATTATTAACATCGATCATTAGCCATTAATTATTAATAACTCGATTGCCAATTTTGGAAACTGAAGAACAGAATATACACGGTACTCGATTTCCGAAAACGAAGAGCAGTGAGATTGATTTGAATGCTCTGGTAAACAAGAGTCATATGCCTGAACACAATGCAATTTGTAGGAGCTGCGACTCAAAAACATTATTAAAGCTCAAAAATCACATTCAAGTTTACTCAATGTAGCTCTGCTAGGCTGCTTGCTACACAAGACTTGCTAGTTTCGAGATATCGAATGGGATCCACTAACTGCATCAGTAACCCGACATGACAGCCAAATTCAAAATCGAAAAAGCGAGACTCTTAAAAGCTTAGTTTCCTACCTTACGAACTCTCCCTTTTGTCATGCCTTAAGTGCTGCAATGCATTCGAATTCAACCTTGGCATCCAATGGTAATGCTGCTACCCGACACGTTGAACGAGCTGGAGCCGGTGAAGGAAAGTCTGCAAAAGGAACCGTGAAGCGAAAAATGAATTGAAATGTCCTATTTTTAACGATGTTATAAGGTTAGTTATGCAGTAGGAAGATTCGGAAAAGGAAAACGTCCAGCTCGTTTTAGTCGACAAATTTTGACAAGTCATAAGTTTACATAAGCGCAAAGGTCATATTGATGCATGTGACAGCATTCGAAGTCTTTAGAGACAGCTAGAAATTTTCAGTACGATATGCTGTAAATGGAAATGGCATTGGCATCTGCCGTATATCTGGCCTAGAACAAGCCGGCCGTTGACCAAAATGCCAGATATACCAGATACCGAGTTATGTATCTATGATCTTGTTTTCTTTCATATATATATATATTGATGAATACGAGATTTAAGGCAAACTCGCAAAACCATGTATAAAGCAATACTCACATTTAGCATACAATCTCATTCACTTTCTTGATGTCTTTCAAGTCGGCCAGCCAGCATGAAGGAAACCAGAAAAGAAAAACAGTAAAGATCTTATCCATTTCAGATTATCCACCCTTATCCATGTAACAAGCAAAATGCCGGAGAAAACCGAAGAAGAGTAATACATAATTGTTGTCTTAACCACAGCGGAATAGTTAGCAACGCCAGCTTTCAGTATTTCTCCCATATTTTTCAGTACCTGTAGATTTGCATAGCAGTGTCGAATCAATTACGGACATGTACTCGGTTCCACAATTGGAAAGCTAAAATAGCAGATTTACAGACTCATAGTTACTTGCTCCGTTTGATCCTCTATTTGATCGAGATGAACTTCTGGTTTGGAATAAAACCCTACAGACATTATCAGTACCTTGCTTATAAACCAGACATCTAAGACTACAACCTTAACATGTCAAGAATCTTCAACAAATATGGAATAAGACCGAGAACACTTGAGACAAAGAGAAAATTATTAGCGTTGATGACCTGTGAATGCGATCCCAATGTCGCCGGAGCTTTGTCGGTTACCACGGCCACCTTTTTCACTACAATCATAGACATAGTCCAACTCACGACACGAACCGTAGACACATAATAAAGAAAAGCAACAATGCAACTGATAATGAAACAAAGATTGGTCCAAAGTGTTTAACATATGATGAATTTGCTTATAGCATCATTAGCCCCTAATTTCCACAATGTCGTTAATTTCCACAATGTCGTTTATCATTCGACATTAATGAAATTCAAGGTTATAATCCACAACAGGAAACGATAACAGTTTTCTTTCTCAGATATTGGTTTACAATCACAATAAAGTCCCTAAAATAGCCATATATGAATATAAATTCCCAGAAATCCCATCATGCATGATTTCACCTAAAATGGCCCGGCCTGAAGGCCTGCCCGAAAAATGAGAGTTCGGGTAAAATTATTGACTCGAAAAATGGGCTTAGACAAAAAATGTGATCCGTTTAAAAAACGGGTTGGGCCTCGGATAAATTTTTTGGCCCTCGCCCGGCTCGAATATATTAAATGTTTTATTTTATTTTTTATCATTTTATCATTTTAACTTTACCTTTACCTTTTATTTTGCTCAGTTGTCTTTATCTTTTATTTTGCTCAGCTTTCCTGCCTTTCTCTTCCTCCGAATAAGCCATTTCCAAAAAATCCCTAATTCACACCACCACTTCCACTGACCCCTACTCCCTAGTCAACTCAGCTCAGGCCAAAATGGAAGAAATTTGCCATTCGTTAAGTCGCTTCCGAGCTTGATGTCGAAGCTCAGCTTAGCTCAGGCCAAAATCGAAGCTCTCTTTCATTTCTCTCGTTGAAGCTCTCTCTCATTTCTCTCGTCTCTAGCTTCTTCATTTGAGGTCTTAGAGCTCCCCACAAGTTGTAACTTTAAGCTTCTTCTTTATTTACCACAAGTTGAATATTACTTGTAGGCTGTAGTTTAATTTTTTTTTCTTATTCTTCTTCATTTGAGGTCTGTAGCTATTTTTTTCCTCATTCTACTTTTGGTTTTTTTGCTATTGTGCTTATAGTTTTTGTGGTATTTCTTATTTTGGTTTTTCTTCTATTGGGTTTTTCTGCTATTGTGTTTATAGTTTTTGTGAGTTTTCTTATTCTAGTTTTTTTGCTATTGCGATTTCTAGCTCTCGTAATTCATCCAATAAATAATTTAAAAAAAAGTTTAAATCGGTAAAAAAAATTGACACTTTTTTTAATCAAGGTTGAATAAATGGATATTTAAGTTAAATTTGGAACCGAGAAATACCGGCTCGGCCCATGCTCAGCCTGAGAGTCCTCTTACTTCAACTATGGTGTCGGCCTTCAAATAAAAAGGAAGATTAAAGGTACCAGTTGCCTAGAAATGGAGAAAAAAATTACACAGATTAAAACCAGAAGCCTCAGAGTTTTTCCGTATAAATATGCCTTCAACTTCTTTATGGTATTTATAGGGCATAATTTTCGAGTATTCAAAAAGATCGAGCTTATGGCCGTGTGACAACTGTCAACTGGCTCCCTGTTATACCCCGATCCATTACTGTATAACAGTCGTCGATTGAGGTCTCCACGTCGACTTCCACCCTCAACCGTAGAAAGTAAAATCACCCCATAATTGACTTCCCTAAGATAGGCTTCGGAGGCAATGATCCCATCTTGACATTATATATGAAATGTGTGCGGCTTGGAGTGATATCGTATCACCGACGACTCAAGAATACATCGAACATAAACCAAATATTTTTAACGATTGAAATTTTTTAAGACCGGGAAATGGTTTGCAATGAAGAAATGGATAGGATGGAGGAGAAATTATATGATTCAAGGATGATGAAGCCTTGATGTGTTAGAGCCCTTTTATAATCGCAGGGAATGGTCTGTTTGCAAAAAAAAAAACCTTGAAAGCGCGTTGCAGGAGTAATAAACATATTCTAAATGTGTTTAAAGCGTCTGAATTATTCGAAGCTTCAAGCATTTCTCCCTTGGGAATAAGAATTTTGTTAGAGAAAAGCTAGCCCAGCTGGGCAGGAAAGCCCCTCAGTTGGGTGAGCTTTCTCTAACAAAATTCCTATTCCCCCTAGTGTGATGGTACCTTTTGAAATTATATGACTTCTGAATGTATGATGAAAGTTAATTGCACCATATGATATGCAACGAATGTGTACATTCGTAAACGAGATACTTAGTACATATTCTTTTTCTCTTTACATAATTCTATTATAAAAGGGGTGTAATTTTCATAACATAGGCACATATCTGGTTAATATAAAACATAAGAACTTTGCATTACGGGTGAGAGTTGTAAATATCCTTGGGACAATTATCTATTTAATTTTTTTTGTTTGTTCATCCAAATCTTGAAACGTATTAAAATGAGTTGACGAGTGGAATCCATTATGTATTACGACAATCAAATCTTTAATACAAAGTTCGGGGTGGTGTTTGTAGGGGCGAAGTACATGAAATTTGTGTTAACTAGTACTATTCAAATGTGTGAGCTATAGAACAGGATCAGGAAGAAAGTCGGGGGATCGACTCAGGGAAGAATTATAAAGTTGCAATGCAAATATCTTGCATCTATTGACCTCATAAGTATGAGTTATTCAATGTGATCAGCCAGACGTGTAACGCTCCCTTACCCGAGACCGTCGTCGGAGTCGAGCACGAGGCATTACTAAACTTATTTGAGCATTTAAACAAATTCAGACAATTTATATCATACTTTCTAGACAAGCTGTCCAATTGCGTCACAGTCGCTAAAAAAATCATATCTCGAGTTACAAAGCTTGAAATCAAAATCCATAAATTTTCCCCAAATCTATACTCATATATCTACTTACTAATTTTTTTTTCTAGAATTTTTTGGTCAGGCCAATTAGTACATTTTATTAGTTAAAGTCTCCCCTGCTTTAGGGTTCTTCTACTCTGACCCCTGTGCACTACGAACCAAATTTCTCCCTATATAGAATTCAAATAACTAAAAAATTTGTTTCTATTAAAAATAGACTCAATAAAGAATCCATAGATATATAGTATGACTCCTAATTATTTTTTTATAATTTTTAATTATTTTTACAAATCAGAACAGGGGAGCTCAAAATCACTCTGACCTTATCTCACAAAAATTCAAATATCTCCTGATATGAAAGTCTTTTGCTTACACCGTTTCTTCTATGTGAAACTATATTCAATAAGCTTTAATTTCATAATTTATTAAACCTCTAATTAGATTTTCATAATTTATGGTGAATTTTCAAAATCAAACTACTGGTACTAACCAAAAACTGTTTTAGTACAAAATATTGTTAACTAGTTTATAACATCTTTACTTCAATTCATTTAAACTCTATACATGCCATATAAATCTTTAAACATAAAACAAAATCTACCGGAATTGATCTGGATAGTGTGCCTTGTTGTGTTGATCCTATCTACCAACTTCACTTCAATTCAATCTACATAAAAATATCAAACACACACGAGTAAGCTTATTGAAACTTAGTAAGTTCATAAGTTTAAAAGTAATGCTTACCAAACATAATATTTCCAAAAATTACCAAAACATTTACTAAAGTTTCCTACCATTCACAACCACTGTATAATACTTCACATAGTTGAGTTCAATAGTAACAACTACTCAATCTCTTTCATTTGGTTCACTTCTCTTGTATTTCTTATTATCAAATTAGGAAACGGCTTACGAAATTGAGTACGTCGTTGTTCAGTGCCACGATTCATAACTCAGTATGGTTTTCCTCATTGAAATACCATACCTACATTTTACAACTCGGTATAGGAAATGCCATACCTACATTTCTTAACTCAGTATAGATTTGATAATACCATACCTACATTTCACAACTCAGTATGGATGATACAAATACCTACATTTCACACTTTTCCATGAAACAACCATGGTCTTATCTGTCAATTCATCACATGTCACGATAAGAACGTACTCAATCCTGCGTTTTTCCTAATTTGCATTTCCACATTTTTTTTCATTAACAAAATTTTCACAATCCCACAACAAATTCATATATAATAACACATTATATCATTCAATCATTCACAAATAAGAATCTAAATTCAACCATATGAACTTACTCGGCTAATTTGTAAAAGATATTTAAATTTAGGGACTATTCTGCAACTTTTTCTTTTCCTCGTTCTCCTTTGAATTCTTGATCTATAATATAAACTATTTCCACTCATTAGCATTTATTTGATTTCTATTTCACTTCACAATTTATGCTCTTCAACTTTTAAAATTGCACTTTTACCCCAAAATTTTTAGTTTTTACAATTTAGTCCCTGATCAATTCACCCATCAATTGAACCAATTTTTCTCAATTAACACTTTATTTTATCATTATAAACTATTTAAAAACCTTTTAAATTCTTAATTTCAACACCAACCTTCAATTCACAACTTTTTCACAATTAGGTCCTAAATACCATTTTCTATCAAAATCACTTAATAAAACCACCTTAATATGAAATTAGAACTTAAATTTCATAATAATTAATCATAAACTTCCCTTACCCATCCAGGGAAACTATTTAAAAACTAATGAATTCTATAAGTGGACCTAATTGTAAAAATCATAAAAACATAAAAATTATCAAGAAAAAGCAAGAATTAAACTCACATGATGTAAAAATATGAAAAAAAAGCTTTCTCCAGACCTTATATGGCATTTTGGCTGAGAAAATATGAAGAGATCTCTAGATATTTCAATTTTGTCCTTATTTTATATGTCAAAATTGTGAAATTTCCAATTTTGCCCTTATTTCCCTTATTTCCCTTATTTTTCTGCTGATTTTCTTGCCCTTTCCGTCCAGCCTATTCACTTTTAGGCTTAATTGCTCTTTAAATCCTCTTTCTTTTAACACTTGAGCTATTTAATCCTTTTAGCAAATTTTATTTTTATTACAATTTAGTCCTTTTTATTTAATTGACTACCCAAACATTAAAATTTCTCAACCAAACTTTAATACTAGCTAAATGACACTTCATAAATATTTATAAAAATATTTATAGCTCTATTTTCAAATTTGAGGTCTCGATACCTCATTTTTTGACCCGTTTGACCTAATAAATTCTTTTAATTCACCAAATTCACCAATTCACAAATTCTTCTAAATTCTTACTTGACTCATAAATATTTAATAACTATCTTGTTCAATCTTACTTGTCGGATTTAGTGATCTCAAATCACCATTTCCGACACCACTGAAAATTAGGCCGTTACAAGACGCATCTCGAGACAGTTATATCATCCACATCAAAAGCAGAAATACGGGCTTGTAGACTTCTTTGTCGTCGTCATCATCGCCTGAGTACGTAACTAGAATGGCCCTCTGGGCGATCGTATCTTCTGGATCGACACCGTTGTAGCGACGTAAAAATTTTGCTTTGGTCGCTAATTGAAGCGATTATTTGAAAATTTGAAAATGGAATTTCGGTTTTAAAGAGAAAATGAGTCGCCACCGATCTTTTTTCCTAGGTGTGATCGGACACTTAATAAATTCTCTTTTTTTTTTTAAAAGAAATTTTATTTTTCAACAAAAATGAAGGCCGAATTTGGGTCTACGTGAAAATCCAGAGAAAAATAGGGTTCGGGAGTCGGTTACGCACGAGGAAGGTATTAGCACCCTCGCGACGCCCAAAATTGGTATCTTGTTAAACACGCGTTGTCTTAATTCTCAAAAATACAAGTTTAATTTAATATTTAATCGCAATCCAATTGAAATACGAGAATTTGAAATTTTTGGTTTTTTAGAAGGACGTCTCGTTTTTAACACGTGCCAATGATATCCACCCAACATAGTGATGAAATCAGCGACTGTTGAAATCGGTACGTTGCCTTATTTATTGAAATTAATTAAAAACATTAAAAAATCATTTGCAATAGGAATTTGTAAATAATGCAAACGATGATACAATTAATGAAAAATATTGAAATATAATATTAGAATAGAATATCAATAATATTCACAATAAAGAAAATAATAATAAAAAATATTTTTCTAATAATATAATAAAAGAAATAATATATTTGTAATAATTGTAGAAAATACTAATATGTACATGAAAAATACACATGTATATATATGTTAATAATGATGATAATGATAATCATACTAGCAATAATAATGAAATACAAAAGCAAATATAATATAATAATATCAAAATAAAGTAATTAAAATAATACTATATATAAATATATATATATACATATTTAATAAAATATACACTAATATTAATAATAATAATAATAATAATAATAATAATAATAATAATAGTAATAATATTAATAATATTAGAAATAATAATAATATTTAATAAAGAAACGAAAATAAACAAAAAAAGGACTAAAATTTAACTAAAAACAGAGTTTTGGGGCAAATTTAAAAAGAAATAAAGGGAAAAGGATCAAAATGCAACACACGCGTAACCTGGAAGGACCGAAACAGAAATTATTCCTTCCCCTTAAAACGCAGCGCAACACAGGGGACCAAATTGCAGAACATAACGAATTTCGGGGCCAAATTAAAGTAAATAGAAACTTGATTGCAGAACATAAAAAAAAAAGCGGAAGGGCCTAATGCGCAAATAGACCATTAAGGAAAAACATGCGGATCCTGAGGCGGGTTCAGGTCGGACGGATCGGGTATGCTCAAAACGACGTCGTTTGGGGTGTTAATGGCCAACCCCAAAACGACGTCGTTTTAAGGGGCTATAAAAGTCATGTTTTTGAAAAAAAATTCATTTGTTAGCATGAGGGGAAAAAAAAGAAGAGAGAGAAGAGAGAATTCTCTCTGAACTAAGCCCCAGCTACGACTAGGAAGGCCGCCGTCGTCTTCGCCAGTCCGCCGCTACGGTGGCCTAAAATTCGAAAAAAGGTACTTTTTTAGTGTTTTTTTTTAGTTTCTTTTTTTGCTTAATAATACATATATTTAGGTATAAATTTGCAAATAAAAAAGGAACAAAAAAAATAAGAGATTCGTCAAAAAAATGAATCACCTTAGGCTTTCAATCTTGATTTTTTGGTACTTAGATCTTCTGATTTGGTATTACTGTAGTCACTGTTTTTGTGTTTGAAAATATAGTATATGTATTAGAACTGCCGAAATTGTTTACAATATTTGGCTTCGCTTTTATAGCCACTTTTACATGCTTTTATTATTATTATTTTTGCTATTTCTTGCTTTTGCCTTGCATGTTTGCTTCATTTTTGCAGGGTATGGCCGGTGGAGGTGACCGGTGGAGCAGGTGGCGCCAGGGGGTGGCGGCGGCTGTCAGTGCTAGGGTTAGGTTTTTTTATTTTGGGTTCTTGGGTTGTTTCTTGGGCTGACCGGGTATTTGGGTATTAGGTTGGTAAATGGATATTGGGTTTTGGTTTGTGGGTCTTTGTATTGGGTTTTGATGTAATGGGTTAAATGGGTTTAAATTGGGTGTGGGTTTTATGTATATGAGGTCAAAATTGGCCTACAGCAGCTGCCCCTCTTTGCTCATTGTCGTGTAACGAGAATAGAGCAAAGACATAAAGAAAGGCCAATTTTGCCCGGTCTTATTGAGTATTAACTTCTTTGGCACTCCTCTTCTTTAAGTAGCTTCATTCCAGTCCACCACATCTTATAGCTTTGATCTACCTTACCGCAACTTCACAGATATGACTCGTAGCTTCACTTTGCTCGCTTTTTCAGGGGTATGAGGTTCATAGCTTCGATCTACTTCACTGCTCGCTATAACTTCATTGAAATAAGGTCTAATATCTTCGGTCTGCTCCACTACAACTTCAAGGTTCCGCTACAACTTCATGGAGATAAGACTTGTAATTTCAACTTGCTCCACTGCAACTTCAGGGAGGCAAAATCTGTATATTCGATTAGCTGTAATCTTTATTCTTTATTGAAAAACAAACATCGAAAATAGCTCGGCATACAAACTGACGTTCAACTCATCTCTCGGATTATGAGTTAATTTTTGAAAAAAGTAAAAATTAAAAATACCTTAGTGTGTGACCTGAGGCTCAACTGACCTCTCGCAATATGAGTTGATTTTTTTTGAAAAACAGAAACTAAAAGGCTCAACTCACTTCTCGCAATATGAGTCAATTTTTTTGGAAAAACATAAATTGAAAATACCTCAGCATGTGTCCCGAGGCTCAACTCACCTCTCGTAATATGAGTTGATTTTTTTGAAAAATAGAAACTAAAAATACCTCAGTGTGTGACCCGAGGCTCAACTCACCTATCGCAATATGAGTTAATTTTTTTTGAAACATAAACTAAAAGGCTCAACTCACTTCTCGCAATATGAGTCGATTTTTTTGAAAAACATAAATTGAAAATACCTCAGCATGTGTCCCGAGGCTCAACTCACCTCTCGTAATATGAGTTGATTTTTTAAAAAAAATAGAAACTAAAAATACCTCAGCGTGTGACCCGAGGCTCAACTCACCTCTTGTAATATGAGTTGATTTTTTTTAAAAAGAAAGAAACTAAAAATACCTTAGCGTGTGACCCGAGACTCAACTCACCTCTCGCAATATGAGTTGATTTTTTTAAAAACAGAAATAAAAATATCAGAATACCAAAACATATCACCTGGTGGAACTCAGGTGTCTTTTCCTTGATCCAGTATAACTATCATCAAATCCTCTTGCTCTGCTGGAGTACCTATATATGTCATGCATGATGTTATCATGATATGCACATGTTGGCCTTAAATGCCTTTATGCCTATATGATTATACTATGAGCCTTGGGCTTGTTTGTCATGTATCTCTTTTCGTCATGCTTCTTGTGATGATCTACATTCATTGCTTCGATTCTTGACTTTTTTTTTTAGGCTTTGTACCCATCCTCAAGCTTTACGAGTAATCTGTGTTTCTCAGATATAACTATTTTGCCCCCTGTTGAACTTTGTCCTTGCTTTGAGGCTTTTGTACTTATCGAATTCTCATCCGGATAATGCTCAACATTTCTTTTGTTTAGAGTATGTTATTCTACTATTTATTATTCAAATAAACCATACAATAAGATGCATGAAAATGGTCAAGTAGGTACAAAAGAAATACTTCACATTTATTTATTTCGAAGGTAACAAACAAAAAAGTTAACCAAGGATAGTAAAAAAGTGTCATAAAGAAAAAGGGATCGCATTCAGTAAATACAAATGCTCTAGATATTCAACGCATGATCTCTTCCATGTTTCTTAATCAAGAATCTTTTCGAGCATGGCTTCTTACGTAAAAGATTTCAAGCTTTCAGAGAAATACTATAGTCTTACCGTTTGACCCACCGTTAAAATCGCCTTGCTCTTTAAGCCCAGGTTTGCTTTATTAGGACACCTTCTCAGGTTTTCATCCTAATCCTTTTTGTTCATCAAGACGCCCTTTTTGGGTTTTCACCTTGATCTTTTTTTTAGGCATAATATTTCTTTACAGCATCTGAGTTCACTGGGTTAGGTAACTCCTTCCCATCCATCTCAGTGAGAATCAAAGCTCCACTTGAGAAAGCCTTCTTTACGACATATGGTCCTTCCCAATTTGGTGCCCATTTTCCTCGGAAGTCTTTTTGTATTGGAAGAATCTTTCTCAGCACGAGTTCTCCTTCGTGGAATTCTCTTGGCCGTACTTTCTTGTCATGGGCCGCGATCATTCTCTTCTGGTACATCTGTCCATGACAGATTGCCTTCAAACGTTTTTCTTCCATAAGGTTTAACTGGTCATATCGAGCTCGAAACCACTCTGCTTCCTTTAATTTCGACTCCATTAAGACTCGTAGAGAGGGGATCTCAACTTCGATGGGTAACACAACTTCCATTCCATAGACCAGAGAGAAAGGAGTTGCTTCCGTAGATGTCCGCACAAATGTGCGATATGCATACAAAGCGAACGGTAGCTTCTTCTTCCAGCCTTTATATGTCTCGGTCATTCTCCCAATAATCTTCTTAATATTCTTGTTGGCCGCTTCAACTGCTCCACTCATTTTCGGGCGATAGGGTGAGGAGTTATGATGCCTTATTTGAAATTGTTCACACACTTCCTTCATCATCTTGTTGTTCAAATTGAAGGCGTTATCTAAAATGATTCTTTCAGGCAAACTATATTGACAAATGATTTCCTTTTTTAAGAACCTGCAAACTGCAGTCTTCGTCACATTAGCAAATGAAGCGGCTTCTATATTTCGTAAAGTAATCTATCACTACAAAAATGAATCGGTGTCCATTAGAAGCTTTTGGAGAAATTGGCCCTATAACATCTATGCCCCACATAGAAAAAAGCCACGGAGAAGTCATGACATGAAGGGGCGAAGGGGCTTCAAGAATTTTATCACCATAAATTTGACATTTGTGGCATTTTCGTCCAAAACTAATGCAGTCACTTTCCATCGTTAGCCAGTAATAACCGAGTCTTATAATCTTCTTGGTCATACTGAAACCATTGTCATGTGTCCCACAAATTCCCTTATGAACATATTTAAGTATTTTTCTGGCTTCAACAGCATCCACACATCTCAAGAGCACTTGATCTTTTCCTCTTTTGTACAGAATGTCCCCATCAAGAACAAATCCTACTGCCATTCTTCTGATTGTTCATTTGTCGTTCTCATTTGCTTGTTTGGGATACTTTTGATTCTTGACATATTCTAAGATATCATGGAACCATGGTTATCCATCTGGCTCTTTTTCAATGTTGAAACAATGTGCAGGGACTTCATATATGCTCATTTGAAGAGGCATTATTTCTATTTATCTGTTCGCTTTGAACATTAAAGCCAAAGTGGCCAAGGCATCAGCCAATTGGTTTTCTTCTCGTGGGAAGTAATTAAAAGTTACTTCTTTGAATTCTTTAATCAGTTCTGCTACTAGATCGCTGTATTTAACTAATTTCGAATCTCTCACTTCCCAATCTCCACGGATTTGGTATATCACCAACGCTGAGTCCCCGTACACCTCTAAGATTTCGACGTTTCGTTCAATAGCTGCACGAAGTTCCATGATACAGGTCTCATATTCCGCTATGTTATTGGTACAGAAGAAATTCAGCCTGGCAGTGAACAGATAATGGTTCCCTTCTGGTGATATTAAGACTACTCCAATCCCATGCCCCAATGTATTCGGTGCACCATCAAAGCTCATCTTCCATGACTTCTCTTTGGATGACTCACATTCTTTTCCTGTAATGCATATCAAGTCTTCATCTGGAAAATCAAATCTCAATGGTTCCTATTCCTCCGTTGTTCGAGTTGCTAAGAAGTCAGCTATTGCACTTCTTTTTATCGACTTTTGGCTCACATAGACGATGTCGTCTTCTGATAGTAGGATCTGCCATCGTGCCATTCCTCCTGAGAGTGCAAGTGATTCCATCATGTACTTTTTTGGGTCTAGCTTTGAAATTAACCATGTCGTATGATACAACATATATTGCCTGAGCCTCCGAACTACCCAAACTAAAGCGCAATAGAATTTTTCAATTGACGAATACTTTGCCTCATACTTTGTGAACTTTTTACTGAAATAGTAAATCGCCTTTTCTCTTTTCCCTGACTCATTATGTTGCCCTAGTACGCAACCCATTAAATTTTTGAACACAGTCAAATACAATATTAACGGTCTTCCTGGAGTTAGTGGTACTAGCACTGGGGGACTAGACAAATACTATTTTATCTTGTCAAAAGCCACTTGGCACTCCTATTTCCATTCTCCCAGATTATGTTTTCGAAGGAGTCAAAAAATTGGGTCACACTGGTTGGTAAGTTGAGCAATGAACCGAGCGATGTAGTTCAACCTCCCTAAAAATCCTCTGACTTCTTTTTGCGTGCGCGGAGGTGGTAGTTCTTGTATGACTTTTATCTTATCTGGATCAACCTCAATGCCTCTCTTGCTGACAATAAAGCCTAGTAACTTTCTCGAGGTAGCCCCAAACGTACACTTGGTTGGATTAAGCTTCAGCTGAAACTTTCTTAGTCTTTCGAACAATTTCCTGAGGTTCCCAACATGCTCTCTTTCCCCTCTGGATTTGGAAATCATATCATCGAGGTAGACTTCTATTTCTTTATGCATCATGTCATGGAACAACATCACAATGGCCCTCTGATATGTTGCCCCAGCGTTCTTTAATCCGAACGGCATCACCTTATAACAGAATGTTCCCCACATCGTTACGAAAGTCATTTTCTCCATATCCTCAGTAGCCATCTTTATCTGATTATAACCAGAGAATCCATCCATGAAAGAAAACAATGAATGTTTTGCTGTGTTATCCACCAACGTATCGGTGTGTGGCAAAGGAAAATTATTTTTAGGACTTGCTCGATTCAAATCGCGATAATCCATACACATTCGTACCTTGCCATCTTTCTTCGGTACAGGGACTATGTTAGCTACCCATTGTGGGTACTTGAAGACCTGTAGGAAGCCAACATCGAATTGTTTCTTGACTTCTTTTTTTATCTTTAACAGCATTTTAGGTTTCATTCGTCTTAGCTTCTGTTGAATGGGTCTGTATTCTGGTTTCAGTGGGAGTCTACGGACCATTACATCCTCATTCAATCCTGGCATGTCCTGATACGACCATACAAATACATCTTTGTACTCATGAAGCAAAGTGATCAAATCATGTTTGGTGTTATCTGAAATGGAGGTCCCAATCTTCACTTCTTGCCTCTTTTCTTCATTGTCCAAGTTTACTATTTCAACAGATTCTTGATGAGGTACAATTTGTTTATCTTCTTGTTCTACCATTCTTAGTAAGTCAGTAGATGAGACATAGTCTTCAACATTTTCCTCAGCTTCGAACTCTTCTAAACAAATAGCTTTCTCGAAATCGATTTCAAGATTTGTAACGGGTTTGTTCATATCGTTGATATCTGAGCACCTGAAAGTTGAATGGAAAAGAAAACTATAGAGGAGCATCAAAGTATTGAGACCAACAAGCATAATATTATGGCATGATGTGAGATATATGCAATGACAGGCTGTGAGAAAAGGGAAAAATTATGAAGTTAATGAGAATGAAAAGACCATGACAAAATGCATCTCCATTAATGTTCATTTAAATGATAAAGAGCAAACATAAGCTCTTACAAAAGAATCCCACTATTACTTAGGAACACACAAAAAGAAGAGTGTTAACATTGAGCATTACTCTGGAAAAGACTTAGAAACTACAAGAAGGTCCACAGTAGTCTAATTGTTTAAAACGAATCCCGGAGGATAAGGGCGTATCATTGAAACATCTTTAATTACATCATCTCCTTTGTCAATAACATTTATACTGACATTCTGAAGACCCCTTTCAATCAATAACAGCGTGCTTCGTGGATTATCTTGCCCGGGGTATATCATTCCTGCAGATGTAAATGTTTTTGACAAAGGAGGGTACGTTATGGGCTCCTATTCCAATTCTCAGCCTAAGGCTCTTGAAACCTTCCTTTCTTGATCTTTCTGAAACTATTTTCTTCTCTGTCGTATATCCGGCTGGAACACTAAACCATATCGAGCCTTATAGGGCACTGGTTTCAGAGCTCTAACTATCCCTTGCTGATATCAGTCAAACTTCAATTTTAAATGAAAAAATACCTTTCCTTTATTAGCCAGAGTACAAGTATACTCCTTGATCTTTAGTAAAGGCGGATTAAGAAAATATTTTTTCCCAAACCTTTCCTCGCTCGGGCTCCCTTTCCCATAGTCAACTTAATTCCCATCTTGGTATTCCTTAACAGCTTAGGCATGGCAATTCTATTTCCTTCAGTAACCAATGTAGCATTGATAAATTCGAGGCAACAGAAGGAGCATTCCACTGCGTCATTGCTTACTTTGAGGTATAAAGCATCAGCAGAGATGGATGCGACAATGTCTTCCTCACCTGCGACAGTGATCGAACAGCCATCCATGATGGACTTTACTTTTTGATGGAGAGATGAAGGAACTGCCTCAGCAGAATGGATCCAAGGCCTTCCTAAAAGGCAATTATACGAAGGCGTTATGTCCACGACCTGGAACTCGATATCATATATATAGGGGCCCACTTCTAGAAGGATTTTGATCTTTCCCATGACTTCTCGTCTTGTCCCATCGAATGCCCTTACTGTAAAGTGACAAGGCTTCAGATAAGACTGATCAATTGGAATTTTAGAAAGCATGGCCAAAGGCATGACATTGAGTGCAGACCCATTATCAATAAGCACATTCGGTATTATGTAACCCTTGCAACGAGTTGTGATGTGCAATGCTTTTACGGAACCCTTTCCATTTGGCGGTATTTCGTCATCACTGAAAAAAATAAAATTATCCGCGTTCAGGTTATTCACCCACCTATCAAGCTTTTCAACAGATATGTTGCTTGCCACATAAGCTTGATTTAACACCTTCAGCAAAGCATTCCGATGTGGTTCTGAGTTCAACAGCAGGGATAATACCGAGATTTGTGCTGGCTGTTTGCTCAATTATTCCACGACATTATATTCACTATGACTGATGAACTTTAAGAATTCATGTACCTCTTCCTCATCCACAGGCTTTTTAACTCCTAGTTCAAACCGAGTTTCAAGCTCGACTTCGGCCTCATGTATTGGTGCTTTTCCTTTCTGGTTCGAGTGACCAGTTTTCTTTATTGGTTCAACCATTTTAGAATAACATCTCCCCCTGTGGGTAAAGTGTCCTACTTCACCAACATTTCCAGTCGTAGCTTTGAATTTTTCACCTTCAGGTACGTTAATGTTGACATCGTATTTTCACGACACCGCCTTGTTGTCTTTGTAAGGAAAATGAGATGGTAGTTCAATTATCATCTTTGGTTTCACTTGTTCCTTTTTTGCATCGTAATAAATCACCAATGGTCGATCGGTGCTATAAGGGAAACTTGATGATTTACTATCAGAAGCGCATACTTCTTCTTCATCGGCCTCCTCCACTTTGTTAAAGATCCCGATTTCCTTGTTGTCCATCATGTATTGAAGTAATTTTCTGAATCCTTCACCAGACTGAATGTCATGCCCTTCGATACCATGGAAATCACAAAAACATAACTTTTTTCTTTGAAATTTTGTTGGGATGACAAAACGGCCCCTTTTTAACCATTATCTCCTAAACTTTCTGCAAATGTGTCTTTATTTCCGAAACATAACTTTTGGCTCGCCACCTGTCTTCTTTTATCACTGCGCTCACATTCTTTTCATTGTGGTTAGGGAGTGAATTTCTAACCATATTGCTAGCACCATCAAATTATAAAATGTCTGCATCAATAAGACCTTGAACCCCCTTTTAAAAGCCAGACAATTTTCTGTAGAATGCCCCTGGTTTCCGACGTGGTACATGCAACTGGCATTCTTCAGGGGTGCCATATAATGTGGGGATATTAATTGTTTTTCCAACAGTTTTGGGTACAGCTCTCCGTATGACACGAGGATAGGGGTGAATTGAGGTTTTTCAGAATTGGGTTTTACCGGTCTTTGTTCATTTTTGGGTTGGTTTTGAGTAGGCATGTTATTTAGTGGGAGCATGGCAAATGGTCTTTGGTTATCTGTGGCGTAGACGGGGTAAGGAGGAGGTAAGGGTTTTAGGGAGGATAATAGAAGTTTGGAGGCGGGTGATATCGAGGTCGTGGCTGGGTTGGGTAAGGATTAAAAGTGTAGCGGCTCTCAGTTCCTACCATATGGGTTTTTGCCTCTTTTTTCTTTATGGGTGCTGCTCTTTTCGAGCTTTCAGGGCCATCCATCCTTCCAATCTTGATGGCATTCTCTATAAGTTCCCCGAATATTACAATATCTACGAAGTCTTTCATGGCGCTTCCTACCAACTTATCATAAAACAGTGCTTTCAAAGTATTGATGAAGAGGACCGTTATTTCGATTTTAGTTAATGGGGGTTCTACTTAGGCCGAGATATCCATCCATCTTTGCGCGTATTACCTAAAAGTCTCCGTTGGCTTCTTTTCAATCATCTGCAGAGTTAGTCGATCAGGCACCATGTCAGATACATGCTTGTATTGTTCACAAAATACTGACGCCAAGTCTTTCCATGATCGGATCCTTTCTCTACTAAGTTGATTATACCATCGAAAGGTCAATCCGACCAAGCTGTCTTGGAAACAGTGTATTAGCAATTTATCTTCATTCACGTAACCAGTTATCTTCCGAAAAAACATGATAAGATGCGCCTTTAGACATTTCGTTCCATCATATTTTTCAAAATTTGGCACTTTAAATTTTGGAGGCAGAACCAAATCAGGCACCAAACTGAGCTCTTTGGCACTTAGTGCAGAGAAGGTTTCAGCACCTTCTATCGCCTTGAGCCTTTCTTCCAAGCTCTTATACTTATCCTGGGCATCATGATCATCCATTTTCAACCTGCCTATTTCTACCGGATCATCCAAATCTGAAACACTGGGATCAGCAGGATTAGCTCCTAGGTTTGATACGAATATACCTTGCCCTAGATGAGCAGGTGGTACAAGTCGTTGTTTGAGGCTTGCAGGTTCCATTGAGGATATCCTCTTTGCGTTGCATGGGTGTGAGGTGGACTGAATCTTGGGGGATAGAGCGGAACCTGATCATGATTAACTCTCGACTGAGGCTCCATAATGTCAGGGCTCTACATAGGTCCCTTTCCTTTGACCAAAGCTGTCATCATCTTCATCATTTTGGCCATCTGATATCTTTGCTCGAGCGATTCCTCTCGAGATCTTAATATCAGATCTCTTGCTTCCTGTTGTGACTTGGTCAACTGCTCTTGTAATTCTCTTTGGGTATTTTCCATCCTTTCAATTCTCTTATTGAACTAGGCTTCCATAATTCTAGCTTTTCGGCGCGTCCTATAAGAATGGCGTGATTCCAGACTTGTAGTGTCGCAACTGCGGATTATATGGTTTTAGCCTCCGTGAATGATTATGGCGATATGTACATGCAATGAACGGATGAATGGAAGAATGAAAAATGAATGTTAGTCGTGAATGAATGTGCAAGAATTTGGTGTTGATTTCAAGATAGCCCCTACTTAGACATTTCATTAATCAAAAGAGTCTATTACAAAATGTTTCGCTATCTTTGATTCAACAGTTACACAAATTTTCTAGCCACATTACCTTGTTTCTTCACTTGTTCTAAGAATTCTGATATGCTTGATGTTTGACTCGGAGAGAATTGGCAACTGAGAGATTCGGCTTCATCTGATAATTACACAACTTGCATAGCCGCCTTGCGAATTTCATTGATAAAAAAGCCGAGTTGCATTTCCTTTTCTTAGAGAGCTCTTTCGTAGGCATGAGTGTTTCTGTTGTACTAACTATTCTTTTCTTCCAGGGCTTTTAAGAGATTATCCAACTGTTGCTGTTGAGCTTGCAGTGTATTTTCTAAATCTCATACTTTCCTTCTTAGCTCTTGATGTTTAGACTGACTAGTCATTAGTTCTACAGACACGGTGTCATATTCAAGATTCTTCTTTTTTAACTTTATCATAGCACGCGCAGCTTTTTCCTCTTCTTTCTTCGCTTTCCCTCTCCAGAATTCCATCCCACCTTTGATATTGCTAATTTCTTCCTTTCATTCTGCTAACGATTTGCCCAAACCACTATTTTTTATAGTGTTTTTTAATTTCTTATTTTCCAAATGAAGGTCTCTTAAGTCATTTCTCACGATCTCAGCTTCTTTTTGAGCTTTCATGATTTTGGATTCTTCAATTTAAACCTCGATCTTCAGCTAGTAGTTTTCCTCTTGAAGAGAACTAATATCCCGTAACAGCTTGGCCTTTTCACGTTCGAATTCATGTCTTGCTACTTCCAGCTCGGATGGCATTTTTTCTGAGAAAAGAGTCTGGAAAGTGTAACTCGTCGGTGAGATTTGTTTACTATTCACTCGTCGTTTTCTCCATATGTCATAATCTTGAGTGATAGTATCAGCATAAAGGGCTAACTCCATTAGGTGAATTTTCTTCCAAGATTTTGCAGTATCTCGAACTCTTTTTATATAGCCTTCACCCGTAAAGGCGAACTCTGATTGTGCTAATCCTTTGGTAGCGGGTATGAACTGTCGTGAAGCAAACTTTCTTTGTACCATTAACGGAGCGTATCCAATTCCTCCCCATAATCCTAGTAAAGGCACCCAATCTTGGCTTCCACATTTGTATAATAAAACTGAAGGACGGATCCATAGCGCTCTCCAGGTTATATCTTCGGTGCGAAGGTTCTGAAAAACTGAAACCCAATGCTGTTTGGTGACATCCTTTGGCCAATCCTTCTAAAGGTAAGCTTTTAATGGGGCGAATGTTTTTGAAAACATGTGGAAAGGTGTGTGCTCCACTTTCTAGAAATGGCTTAGAATCCAGACATTAAGTAACTGCGCGCATTCGATAAAACGTCCTTCCTCTTTCCTCCTACAACAACTTAGAGATCTAAAAGTCTCGGCCAAGATAGTCGGGACAGGGTTGATCCCTTGCTTCAATCTTTCAAAAAGAAATCCACTACCGCAACTTCTATATGCCCGAGAACTTTTGGGAAGACAATTGATCCGTAAATGGCCAAAGCAAACAGATCCACTCTCTTTGCAATATCTGGATGGTTTTGAACTAAGTCTCGTAGAGAAAACCACGGAACACAACTGACTTCATTCTTTTTCTTTATCTGTGTTTCAGCCCATATATCGGTCATTCCCGTCAACCTCACTAGTTTTTTCTTGAAAGTCATTGGTTTGGGCTCTTTTACACATATCTTGTTGAAGTGTACGTTGTCAACACAAAGTAAGGCAGCATACTCTTCTATGGTCGGAGTATATCTTTCTGATTGAAAGTGTAACATTGGTACGCCGGCCATGATGGTATGGGATACAAAATATATGCATTTTGTATTAATATTATAATGACTACATGGTTTTATAATAGGAAATAAGTATTAGAAAAAAAAAGAAAAGGAAAGCCATACATCCTTGCCTTGTTCTTGCCGAATGTTTGAGAAAGAAAGAAGAAATATGCTTTGAGGATTTGGCAATATAGCAAGCTAAAAATTTAAGGTAAATTTCATGTAGTTTTGTTAATTTTAATAGATGTGTGATCCTTGTTTAATTAGTCTTAAAGCCCATATTGAAATTTTGATTTCGGTTGAGGTATGTGCATTCGGTCATAGAGAAAATTGAATCAAATTTGGTTGTTTGTCTTAATTAAGGAGAGAAATTTATGAATCTATAATTATAAGTGACTAAGTGGTAAAATATTGGGTTGGAGGGACTTGTATGTGAAGAGATGGCATTCGGTTGAGAGTATCTTTGACAAATTTAGTTCTTGTTATTTTGCATGAACTTAGATTAATTTGTAAGGACTTGAAAATACTAAGGAATATTCGGATGAAGTGAAATAGATAAAATGTTGATAATTACATGTTAAGGATGTTAAGGCTTAATTGTTAATGTCCGAATTTTATAAAGGGATCTGTTATGCGAATTAATTTTAAGTTGTGTTATTTTATATATATATATATAATCTATAGGGTAATGTTAAGTGGATCAATTGATCGATTAAATAGTTGCTTTACTTTAATTTAAGCTCAAGACCCAAAGAATCGAGATTTGGATCGGGAAAGGCGAAGTTAGCCGAGTAATCGACACTATTGTACGAAGTTGTCGAGGTAAGTTCTTAAGTAATTTAAATTCAATTCGGTATGCTTAGAATTTGAATAAACATAGTAAGGTAAAATGCTTGATTATATAGATGTATAAATATAATGTGATGGATATATGTTTGGAGAAATGATTAGAGCCGAATGTGGCTAAATTATTAATCCGAAATAGACATAGAAATATAATATGCTGCATGTGTGTTTGAATAAATAAATTGAGCGAATGTAGTTATACTTTTGAATTGAAATAGACATTGAGACAAGGTGTCAAGGTATTTTTAAATAAAAGGATTGATGAAATTGATGTGTATCAAAGTAGTTGTGTTACGACTCATACTATGTGTAATCTTAGCAATGAGCTAAGTAGTGAATGATTGTAACATCGGGCTAAAAGCCTAGCAGCATATTGCGGTGATATGATTCGAGTTATAATTCTAGCAGGCTACATGCTGGTATGATTTTTAGTGACTAAGAATTGATGTGTTATTGAACAAGTTAAAATGAGTGTAAAGCCAAGTATGAGTTAAATTGTTATTAATTTGTAATAAGGTACGCATGTGAATAGTTATGAGAATTTTTGTATGTAATTTATGATTGAATGATGGCTATGATTTAAATGATATTGATTTGGTATATCCAATTGAAGGTAAGTTATATTGAATTGGTGAAACATATAAGCCTATATTGAGTTGATATATTTGTTTTTGTGGGGAATTGAATAGAAATTGCATATTCAGTCATATGAAGTGTTTCATTTAATTAAAGGATTGAATTTCATGTAAGGATATATCGTATAAATATATGTATATATATATGGTGAATTGTATATACTTGGCCACATATGTAAGTAATTATATGATGGTATAATTGACTTTGAGTACTCGGTCAAGTTAACTCAATGGGATTAAAGTACATCGTTAATGTTTAATTTGGCTACTATGAAATGAAAGTAAGATCGAGATATGTTTGTATGGCCGAATGGTAAGTATAAATTGAAAGTAATATAGTTAGCATGTATATAGCTGAATGGCAGGTAAGAACCAGTTTGATATTTACTCAATGTAAAGATTATTATGTGAACTAGTTAAGTATATTGGGTCTTGTGAATAGTACTGAATGAGTCTTAATTGTATGCATATGTGATAATGTGTATTAGGTTATCTAGCTAATTTATGTATGTGAAAATATATGGTATTACATGAATTTATATACTTGAATGTATGTGAACTAGATTTAATAACTATTTGGCTTTAGAAGTTAAAATTTAATATGTTAATTTTGGCCACATGAACATGCGGTCTTAGTTATATATGTGCAAATTCAGTTAATGGGATGTTATATAAAATTAAACTAAAGATGACATTGAACGTTTACTATTTCTTTGTATTCGCCCCTAGGTAAACATTTATGTGATGATATAATGAGATGGTATAAATGATTACATAGGTAAACATTTATGTGATGTAAAGTTGGGGATTGAACATTCGATAATAGTATATGATTGAGTAAAAGTATAACGTCATTGATAAAATCTGTTTATTTTGAAATGTTAAAATTATTAATTCAAACTACAGGCCAAGAGGGTCGTGTGTCTGTTATGAATTGATTGATACTTAACAGCTTAAAGCGGTGAGTTATAAGGAATTGACGTTAAAGAGTTTTGATGCTGAAATGTTTTATGAATATGAACAATAAGCTAAAGGGAACAGGTATGTTTTAGCAAGTTTATGTTTGTGTTATACTGTAAATTAGTTATTGAGATTATAGTGCAAATTTCATGAGATGAAAAGAAAAATTGTAACATTTGCGGAATTAAGTCTTAAACGTTTATGAGCATGTGATTAATTGAATTATGGTTATATTTTATACAAGTAAATTCGGCGATGGTAGGAATGTAATTAAATAACTTGTGATGCAAGAGTTTATAACTTTGAAATTGAAAGTTATTGATAATGTACATGAATATATTCGGCCGAAATGAAAGTGTTTAATATAAAGGCATGATGTGTATTATATATATATATATATATATATATACACATTAATGGAAGTTATTAAATTGTATTTGTATAATATTACGAACGCATGGAATTAAGTTGGATATTTGAGTTGATAGATATTCAAAGTTATGTTAATATATAGAGTGTTGTTTTGCTTAAGACTTACTAAGCATTAAATGCTTATTCTGTTTCTTTGATTCTCTGTTTTATAGATTTTGGTTCGTCACCATCGGACTCGGGAGTGTCAAAGTCAAGTCGTCCACACTATCTAAACCACTTTTGGTACTCTTTTAGTTCGGTTTGAAAATGGCATGTATAGGGCTGACCCTTGTTGTCAATTGAGTACCCATTTGTAATGTATATTCGTATAGCCATGCAAAATGGCTCGTATATTTTGAAGTATAACATCATGGTCTTATGGTATGGTTATTAAGTGACATGGAAACTATGAAATAGGTGAAATTTGCCTTAAAATAGATGCTTGACAGCAGAGAGTGTAGTATGTTTGAAAAATCACTAAAATAGTAAGAATGGAATTAAATAGTGAATAAATTATGTAATCGAACCTTGATGAATCTATTTTCATATTAAAGTAACGAAACGATCATATGAGCCATATTTTATGAGATGTTTAAGTTTTCGTGAAACAGGGCCAGAGCGATTTCTGGATCCCCTATTCTGACTTTGGAAATTCACTATAAATTAACCAGAGATAATTTGAAGTCATGGCCTATATGTACAGATTCCTTTTCGAGTCTAGTTTCTTTAGAAACAAACGGCATAAGTATTGAAGCCCTGTACAGGGAGATATCTAAGTCGTAATGCATGAAGGTCGAGTAGTCGAACCTCAGAATAGGGGAGACTTTAACTAATAAACTGTACTAATTGGCCCGACCAAAATTCTAGAAAAAAGATGGATATATAAGTCTAGTTCCAGGAAAATTTACGGAATCAGTTTTGAGTTTTGGAACTCGAGATATGATTTTAAAATGACTGTGATGCGATTAACCAACTTTTGTCCGAAATTTTAAAATGAACTGTAAATAAACGAAATAAGTCTGTTAACACCTCGTGTTCGACTCCGCAATGGTCTCGGCACAGGCGTTACAACACATGTATATATATATGTTAATAATGATGATAATGATAATAATACTAGCAACAATAATAAAATACAAAAAGCAAATATAATATAATAATAATATCAAAATAAAATAATTAAAAATAATACTATATATAAACATATATATATATACATATATAATAATAATATACACTAATAATAATAATAGTAATAATATAAATAATATTAGAAATAATAATAATATTAATATTTAATAAAGAAACAAAAATAAACAAAAAAAAGGACTAAAATTGAACTAAAAACAAAGTTTTGGGGCAAATTTAAAAAGAAATAAAGGGAAAAGGATCAAAATGCAACATGCGCGTAACCTGGAAGGACCGAAACAGAAATTATTCCTTCCCCTCAAAACGCAGCTCAACACGGGGGACCAAATTGTAGAGCATAACGAATTTCGGGGCCAAATTAAAGTAAATAGAAACTTGATTGCAGAACATAGAAAAAAGTGGAAGGGCCTAATGCGTAAATAGACCATTAAGCAAAAACACGCCGATCCTGAGGCGGGTTCGGGTCGGACGGATCGGGTATGCTCAAAACGACGTCATTTTGTGTGTTAATGGCCAACCCCAAAACGACGTCGTTTTAGAGGGCTATAAAAGTCATTTTTTGAAAAAAAAAAATTTATTAGCATGAGGGGAAAAAAAGAAGAGAGAGAAGAGAGAATTCTCTCTGAACTAAGCCCTAGCTCCGGCCAGGAAGGCCGCCGTCGCCGCCACTGCCGGCCAACGTACACGGTGGTCGAAAATTAGAAAAAAGGTACTTTTTTAGTTTTTTTTTTAGTTTCTTTTTTTTGCTTAATAATATATATATTTAGGTATAAATTTGCAAATAAAAAAGGAATAAAAAAATAAGCGATTCGGTCAAAAAAATGAATCACCTTAGGCTTTCAATCTTGATTTTTTGGTACTTAGATCCTCTGATTTGGTATTGTGCTTCTGATTTGGTATTACTCTAGTCACTGTTTTTGTGTTTGAGAATATAGTATATGTATTACAACTGCCAAAATCGTTTACAATATTTGGCTTGGCTTTTATAGCCACTTTTACATGCTTTTATTATTATTTTGCTATTTCTTGCTTCTGTCTTGCGTGTTTGCTTCATTTTTGCAGGGTATGGCTGGTGGGGGTGACCAGTGGAGCAGGTGGCGCCAGGGGGTGGTTGCGGCTGTCAGTGCTAGGGTTAGGTTTTTTTATTTTGGGTTCTTGGGTTGTTTCTTGGGTTGACTAGGTATTTGGGTATTAGGTTGGTAAATGGATATTGGGTTTTGGTTTGTGGGTCTTTGTATTGGGTTTTGATGTAATGGGTTAAATGGGTTTAAATTGGGTGTGGGTTTTATGTATATGAGGTCAAAATTGGCCTATAACAACCGTTATCATCTTCCTCCATGGTCGGTTGATGCGTTGTCCTCGCTTATCATCGTGTATCCGACACTCCCTCGTCTACCGATTGCAACGATGAGCCACCTTTGTAAAATAGTGATGTGTACGATGTTTAGGTCACTATAGGGGTAAAACCATAAGATACCCCAAATTTTGGGTACATCGAAATGATACCGGGCATCGACATCGCCATCGACTGCTGTATTGGTATTTGCATCAGTGGCAGTGGGTATGTCGGTGTCTATTTTGACACGGGGTTTGGCATCGACATCTGCGCAGGGGTATAGTATGCGGGGGAAATCAAAAGAGTGAAATATGTACCTGTGGGAACAAAAGAACCGGCCACGTGTGATGGTGGTACGTAATGTGGTGGTGCTTATGAATAAAACATATGGTTATTTAATTGAATGAGAATACCTAGAGCAAAGTGATCCAAATATTGCACAGCCATAGGCGGCTCATCTCTTGCGGAAGCGGATGACGAACCTGTTGTGTGACCGCATCGTCTCCAAGTTTGCTATGGCAATCAACGTGACCTCTTCGCCCAAATTTGCCAACTCCTCTCCACTAGTGATAGAAGATATGGCTTGCCGACAGCTCTAAACCATGCCAAGCAATCATCAACTGTCGTCGTGTCTGTTGAGAAAAATTATTTGTGAATGGGTATGAATTGCATCCTATGATCCCACGCCTTGATGTGCTTCTTGTGCCGCACTGCCCAGTCGATGTTGTCCTTTCCCTTCATGTCTATCTTGTACACCTCCTTCAGGTCTTGTAATGGTGGCGGAATTCGTTGCCTCCATCCGAATTACCGCAACACCCGATTTGTTTCGTGTATTTCCACCGTTGCGTACACTATCAACGACACCTTCGCATTCCACATCTACCGATTGCCCAACACTTTTAACGGGATGTAAGATATGACATTGGTGTCGGCGTACGACATTTATTCAAACTAAAAAGTAAAATTGTAAATATCGTTATTTATGAATTTTTTTACGAATCAATACGTAATTAATATAGGTTCAAAAGAATAGGTATCTAACCTCGACTTCTGAGCGTTGATCTAACAACAGTTTAATATCTTCTGGATCCTCAGGCAGTCCCACGTAGCTCGATCCATGGTTTCACCTGTACAAGTGATATGTTAGTCGAAACGTATAATAATAAAAATTATTGTACAACTACGTATTTGCTATGTTTACCTCGTCACCAAGGGAAACATATATGGGTCGGTCATCTTGGGATGTAGAAATGGTAGTCGCCACCAGGCTTACGACTGTAGTAGGAGTAGACAACCATCGATCAACGTCGCACTCAGTAGCGTGGCCTGACACATCTCCCGGTATAATGTAGACAATATGGCAAATCCCCAACTTAGTTTCATAGATACATTGCAGTCCACTAGATGTAATAGCTACCTTACGTGTACCAAATTTTGAGATTTTTTGGGGCATTAAAATGCCCCCGATTAACCTCATGATGTATGCTCGGGCGTATTGTTGTATGACCTTCTCCGTTCAGTTTTCAGGGTCTTTATAGAGCTTGTTGAAATTATCCTTCAACTAGTTCATCGATGTTCGACCACTTTCAAACTTTTCCAAGATCTTCCCCAATAGTGATTGGCAGAGGCTCTTTTTGCCCGGAACGATTGCTAATCCCATGATGACTAGCTCATCCACTATCAAACTGAGTTGTAGCGCTACACCTTCGAGTGTGATTCTACGCTTGTGGCGTGAAAGGTGGAAAGTGTGTGTTTAGGGCCTCCATCTTTCCACCAACACGCTGATTAGTTGCAAATCGAGTTTGCAGCCCCAAGACATGCGAGATGCATGTAAGAATCGAAACGGTTGCAAGTGGCCACAAATTTCAAGAATAGTAGGCTTTCCTATATTATGGATAAAGCCCTCTAGAATACGATTATCAGCCTATTTACACAATAAAAAAATTAAATTTAACATTATTGAAATTAACAAAATTTAAATTTCGATCTGACCATTGCTAATTGGGTGGTAGAAATATGCTTGTTGTCAAATCGGATTAGGGAGATGACCATTCGTGATAAATCGATTTAAACGAATAAGAATGAGATAATTTAAAAAAACAACATTTTTAAATAAAAATATCAAAATATTAAAAAGTTAACAGCTGAATGAGATAATTGAGAGAGTTGAGAGAAGGATGTGAATGAAAAAATTAATTTGAGAGGTTTTTATAGTGTAAAGAAAAAAGTTATCGTTGGGTGTATTTAATTTTTTTTACCATTGACGATAGCGTTCAAAAAGCCGTTGGAATCTGACTGTTAACAGTTAGACGCAGTTTCTAGTTAAATCAACCTATATCCCTGATTAATTTTAAAACCGGCCTAAAGGTAAAGGTCTAATTAAAAATAAAAATCAACCTCTAGGCCTTATTTTGCAGTTGTGCTGTGTATGCAGGTGAACTGAACTGAAAAAACAGTAGGAAAAATGGTGTAAAGTAGATTATCCCTTTTGTTGGTGAAGCCCAAATTGATGATTTTCCACCCAATGATTGTTAAAGTTTGAGCTTGGTGTGGATTTTGTAGATCATTTTTTTGATTAAAATTGTCAGGATAATGGTTATACTTATCGGTTTACATGGATTTAGTTTCTTTTTAATAATGGTTATACTTATCGGTTTACATGGATTTAGTTTCTTTTTACTTTTATTTTATCATCACATTTTAGACAACTGGTTTATTTCGTCAAAAAGTGATGTGGGTCAACAATTTTTTATCAAAAATTCATCATTTTCAGGTTAAATTCTCAAGATTAATTATTATACTGGTTGATTTATGTGAATTTCAATTTTTTTTACATCTGATTTCAACATTTTAAGTGGAAAGTAGATTTGGATAGATGGTACATTTACTTCAGTAAAATTAAAAATAACAGTATGATAAAATTAGTTATTATAATTGTGAGATAAAATATTTTATTGCACCATAATCACCGCCCATTTAAAGAGGACCTTAATCAACAAATAATTTTAAAATCATATTTTAATCTATTCTTAATGTTGTTGCTTGATTTTCAAAGATTAAATAAGGAAAGAACGATAATCTTATAAAATTTATGAGATAAATATTCAAGATATTTTAAAAGTTAAATTCAGTTTTAAGTTAATAAATCTTATCTAAAGGCCAAATGAATGATCATTTAAAAGAAACTTATAAATAGGTAGTTGATTGGCATTACTTATATGTGGTTTTAGAGTGTCTAAGTTAAACACTTTGCTTTATTCTGTTATTTTTTGTTTTTTATCTGACACTTTTGTAAGAATTATTTGGAGAGTTTTATGATTGGTTTAATGATAAATTTAATCATTAACGTTTGCATGTTTTGTTAAAATGGTCTTAATTGTACTTTTAAGCCTTTTTGGCACCTTTCTTCTTTTTTCAATTTGCTTTTTCTAATAGATTTAATGAAAGTACTATTAAAAAATTAACGGGATGATGTGAAATTTCATATATATAATATTTTTAATGAGATGTAAATTATTACGTAGATAACCCAATAAGATAATTATATGTGGAAAATAATAAAATAAATAATACATTAAATTAAAAAAACAATTCTTAATTTAAAGAAAATAAATGTAATCATCTAAAAAAGTTAACTCAATAAATAAACGTATGAAAGATTGAAACCTTTTGAAAGAAAAAAAAATTAAAATCTTAAATTTATTCATTAAATATGTTAGAAAAAGCAGATCGTAAAAAAGAATAAAAGTTGATGGCTAAAAAAAGTTCAAAAATACAATCAGGACCATTTTGACAAAACATACAAACCTCAGTGGCCAAATTTATCATTTAGCCTTTATGATAATTTGTATGTGAGGTTATTTGAGGTGAGTGATTGTAACAATTGGGTTCATTATTGTATTGTAATTGTCCATCGTGTAAGGGTAGATCGAGTTTAAGCCAATAAGTGATTTGAACAATTGTTGAATAAAATCATTCACTAAGTGAAGTTATGTAGAGTAGGACTGGTGAATCTGAACTGCATCAATAGATATCGTGTGTTTATTTCTCTATAACAAATCGATTTATTCATAAAAATAAAAATATAAAAATAATTATGTTAAACTTTTAAAATGTTTTTGCTTGTATGGTAATTTAGTTGTACTCGATGCTATTTTTTCTTTTGAAATTTTATGTTGAATTTTGAATTTTTTAAAATAATTTTATAAATTTGTTATTATTGACATAATATGTAAGACAAATAGTGTCACATCATCAATATGAGTTATTTGTGGACTACCACGCAAGTTGCCATGTCAACATCACTAAAAATTAATGTTTTAATCAATATTTTTATTAAAAAATTATTCAAAATAAAAAGAATAAAGGCTAAATTGAAAAAGATGTAAACGCTTAATAACTAAAATTTAGCATTATATAATAAAATAAAATGAATTTTGAAAAACAAGAGATGAAATTTGAATAAAAATTTGAGTTAGTCGTTTGAAATTTCTTAAAAGTTTAAAATTATTGTTTACCCAAACATAAAAATTTAATTTAAAATTTTTAATACTTTGTTAAAATGATTCTCTTATAGTTACTTTATAAGGTTTGTCTAATATTTTCTGTTTTGAAATGAATAGTTGTACAATATTTTACAAGTGAAATCAATCAATGCTCAAATCAAAGGTTTCAAATTCAATGATCTATAAATACAACTGTTCTTTTTTTCTTTCTTTGCATCATCTCCCACATCCAGTTTCATTTCCAAAAAAAAAAAAAATTCACCATATTTTCTTGTTGGTGGTAAATCAAAATTTTGATGATTTACAATTGGTGAGAAGCATCATTAAGAACATGTTCTCTACACATGGGACAAGTCCCTTGTCGGCTTAGCCATTCATCTATGCAGTTCAAGTGGAAGCTATGGCCACATCTTGGCAGATTTCTGCCCATTTCTCCTTCCTTTAAACCCTATAAAAAAAGCACAAACACAAACATCTCATTTCACTCCTTTACTGTTTTCTAATTATTTTTTTCATTATAATATTTGTTCTTACCTGTAAGCAAATTGAACAACAAGGTTCCTCCATTGATTTGATGATGATGTCATCACTGGAACGAAACTGATGTAGTGGAAGCCTTTGAATGCAATGTCTGGACAAGCCTTTTGCTCCATTTACATCATAAATGTCTGAGATTTCTCTATATGTTGGTTCAACTGAGTTAATACTTACTTGCCATTGGTAAGCTTTCAACACTGCTGGACTCACCCATTCAATGAACACCTTCCCATTTACTAAGCTAACTAATAAAGCTACCTGTAAAAAAATAATATTTAATGCATTGTTAAAAACGAATATGGTAGTGGTCTGGAATTTATTTCTCATCCCAACTTGAATTAGCAAAATCCTACCATATAGGTATATACCTTTGATAATGACTCCCCATCCACCAATGATTCCAGTAACTGAACGGCTGTGATTGCACCTGCAACTGCACCAATTCCAGCTCCTCTCAAAAACCCAGTTTCTGTTGTTTGTCCTTTCATTGCTCCAACTACTGTTCCCACCATAGATCCTCCTTTAAAAACCAAACAAACAAACGTTGAGTCTCAAAGAAAACATGTATATATATCTATATATGTATATGTGTATGTATAATTTGTATATATACCTAATGCAAAAGTGCAGGTGGAAGCAGCAAAGAAGGTTCTTTTGAACACACTAATGAAGAAGCCAATTGGAAGATGTTTCATTGCAGCAAAAACCCAGTCTCCACACCTAAATGGCACCTCAGTTATGCATGAAAACCACTCCATTAACATTGGCAGAAAAAAAAAAAAAACAGTGAAGGGGGCTGTTTGGTTGAATGTTTTAGAAAATGAAAAAGAGATGATTTTGAAGAAGTTTAGAAAAGCATTTATAGAGTCAAGAAAGCAGGCGGCATTAATGAGGGGCCAAGTAAAGTAAGGCCCGTAATGCATGCACGAAATATCCAATGGGGGAGGGGGCTACGTATTTTAGATTCTCACAATGTCATATGTAACATCTAAAATGACATTTAAGGAGTTTAGGGTTGGAATTTTGGACATTTTACTGTGTGTTTGAGAATACTGATTCTGAATTGCCCTTACGAGACAATGTTAAGTTAAGAAAGGAAATTAAAATTGTCAAATAAGGATATGGATAATATATATATTTACATGATTTTCACGAGAAACTGTCATCAGTTAGGTTTCTTATAGGAAACCTTTTACAGCGCCATACAAGAAAAGGAAGCATGGACTCCTAGATGGTATATTATCTTTTTCTAGATTAATAATTCAATTTAATTTTTAGCCCCTCAATTTAAATGGAAAAATTAATTTTTAGTCCCTTTTAAAAATTAATAATTCAATTTAAACCCTTAGTTTCTTTTTAATTTTATCTTGATTTCCCTAATAAAGAAATTAGAAGCTTAAGATATACTAATAACATTAGGTGAGAAGACCTAAAATCACATTAAATTTGTGGTGTTTAAAATGTTTAGTTAAATCAATTTGCCACCATTTTGATTTAATCATTTGACCCTTTAGTATCTAATAAAGTTGTTTGTTTTCTTTCTCAAGTAGGTCAATTATTTTATTCGTGGACAACGTTTGAAAACACTGTTAACTCACAACCAAAAAAATCAAGTGAGACTGAAATTAATAAAAATAATAAAGAAAAAAAAAGGGGGGGGGGGTTCAAGTTCAAAAAAATTTCCCTCTAAAAATGAGAAAAAAATGGGGAAAAAATGATGTATATTTACAATCTATATAATGAATACTAATTTGAGTCATTCAATACCAAGTAGTCCAATGAGTTATGAATAAATTCGGGTTGAGTCCAATTGGTCATTAGGGGAAGAGCCTGACAACTTGTCTGCAAACCCTAAGCAATTGGAAATGGAGATATTGGTTGTCCAAAGCTATCCAAACAGTTAATTTTCATGTAATAAAAAGGGGTTGCTTTGGCTTGTCAGTTGCCAAAATAAAAAACCAATGGGCAACCAATTTCAGGCTAAAGTAGATTAGAGTTCAAAACCTGTGAGAAACCATGTGCAAAATATAGTTAAATCCTGTGGGCTGGAAAAAATAGGGGAAAACACTTTTTCACTATCTCTCAATTTCGAAGAATAATTTAAATTAATGTAATCATAATTAATTATTGTATTCATTCTACATATTTTGTATTAATTATTTTTAGTTGTTTATTTTTAAATTTGATCGGAATTAAATTATTTTAATTTTTTAAAAAGAACAATCAATTTATTTAATATTAAAATTAAGAGAGATCAAAGAGATTTTTTTACTAAAAAAAATAAGATAATTTTCGATGAACAAATATGATAAAGACGTATGAACGAATATAGAGATGATTATAATACGAAAAATAATACGAGCAGAATACAATGTATGGATTAGAAATTGGAAAGACATTGAGGTAAGGGATGGATGGGGGCAAGTGGTCCTTTAAATGGGCATTAATTGATTTTATCTACTGAGCATGGGGTCTCCTTCCCCTTCATTGATTAATGGATTCAGTGACCCCCTGATATGGTTTTTTTCTCTTAGGAGATTCCCTTTAAATGGTATATATATTCATCACCAGTATGTATTATTGATACGGTCACTTGCAGTTTCTTTGGGTTTATAAATAAATATCAGTAAATAAAACCAAAGTTAATGATGTTTTTTTAACCTTGTTTCAAGATGAAAATATCTAAGATTTTAATCATGTCGCAAGATATTCATCAAACTTTAATGTTACAACAGCTCTTTGCCTGCAATGGCTACTGTTTTTATAATGTTTACTTTTATTTTATAAATATTTTTAATTTTAAGTTAAAAAATATGTTTAAGTATACTTAGATTTATGTTCTCTTAATTATTGCAATAGCATTGGTTAGTAGATGAATTATAAAGGATTAAAAATGAATTTTGTCAAAAAAAAATAGAGTTAGGACTTGTTTGAAAGATTTTGTAAATATTGAGGGCCAAATTTATTGATTTTTTTTAGAATTAGAACTAAAATAACAAATTTTATAAACATTGAAGGTTAAAGTTGTTGAACTTTTTATATTTAAGACCAAATTGATAGAATGTGTAAATATTATACGGTTAATTTTGTTACTAGACCAATAAAAAAGCCCACATCAGTTTAATGAGAGAAACCAAAAGGAGGTTAACTATGGAGGAAATAGAGGATATAACCCATACTCCAACACCTATAATATGGGGTAGCGTGACTATCCTAATCTTAGATAAGGAGGGAACCAAGGAGGTCCTTCCAATTAAGGAGCCCAAAATCTTAATCCTCTTAGACCCAATGCACCTTATCAACCTCTATTACCATTTAGGGCATCCCAAGATTCGAAAAGAAAACCAGCTTTTAATAGTGAACCCTCTGATGTCAATTTGGGTAAATAAGGTAGAGGAAGGCTTGCATGTGTTGCAAGCCGACGTGGGTCAAATTTGTGGTCAATTAGACCAAATCATGCAATTATTGCAAAACCATGCACCCTCTAGCATCTTTAGTAATACCGAGTCATGCCCAAAGAATGAAGGAAAAGAACATGCTAAGGCAATTACCCTTAGATTCGGGGTTGTGGTTAAGAAACCTATCCGACCAATTAGTAGGAGAAGGATATGAAAGAAGAATAAGAGCACCCACACTTTTAATGTTGGAGATGGGGTGGGAGAGAAGGAAGAACCAAAGAGCGAGCCCACATGAACTGAACCAAAGGATAGAACCATTCTAATACAACAATCAAATTCGACCCTCATACCCTTTTCGAGTAAACTAGAAGAGAAGAAAAAGTGAGACAATGAAGAGTTTCTAGACTTCTTTAAGATGTTTAAAGCTTTGAATATCAACCTCCCATTGTTTAAGGTCTTAGAAAAAGTGCTGAAATATGTCAAGTTTCTTAGAGAAGTAATGTTTAGGAGAAAAAATATTAAGAGGGAAAAGTGATTTGCTCTTAATGTCTATTTTAGTGTTGTTGTGTCTAGAAGAGTCCCACCAAAACTCAAGGACTCTGGTAATTTCACCAATCTCATAGAGATTGGAGGTGCTAATTTTGGCAAGGCACTTTGCGATCTTGGAACAAGTATAAACTTACTGTTTTTGTCCATCTACCATATGTTAGGTCTAGATGACCTTAAGGAAACTCCGGTAACTCTCCAACCAGCAGACAAGTCTCTAGTTCACCCAAAGGGAGTTTTGGATGATGTTTTAGTAAGAGTTAGACAATTCATTTTATCGATTGACTTCATAGTTCTTCACTTTAATGAGGATTTAGAGATCCCAATTCTATTAGGGGAGTCGTTCCTATCTACCTCTAAAGTCACCATAGATGTGGTTAAATGAGAGATGGCGATGGAAGTATGTGGGGAGGTAGAGAACTTCAAGTGTGTAGAACTCAAACCTAAGGTGAAGGAAGTGTCCTTTAATAGTGAGCTAGAGTGCCAAGCCGTTCAGGTAGTGTCCGATCATGCGACTAACAATGTGAAATATTTGAAGTGGTGTATGTTTACAAGTTCAAGTTCGAGGATGCGAGGCATCCAAGTGAGGAAATGAGGTATTGTGAAGAGACAATTAGTGAATCAACCTGTACAACTGAAGAAAATGAGACGTTTGTTGGTGCTCGGAACCTTGTGCAAGCATCACTATAGGGGTGTTACATATCACCCAGAGAGAAATTTTTAACTTGCCGCATGTAGCAATTGAACAAAAAATTTGTAAATATTTGGATTATTAAGCATGGAATCCACTTTTTTTTTACATTTAGATTAGAATTTTAATTTATATTGGTTTAATTTTGAACTTGATAGGTTGGATTTTTTAGAGTTGAGAGAAAATTTGATAATTTTATAAGTATTTTGGGGTTTGTTTAGTGAAGTCGTGATATCCAAGGGGGGTATCACAATTTCTTGAATAACTTCAATTGAGGGCTAAAGATATTTTGGGTATCGCAATATCGGACCTCTGGTATCACATACCTCTAGAATTTTAAAAGTTAAAAATTTTGGTTTTACATAGTGGTATCACGATAACCAATCCTCATTATTACAATACCTCAGACAAAATGGGAATTTACAAGGTCTAAAAACAGGGAATATCGCGATATCCAACCCTAGGTATCGCAATAGTTAAAGGTAAGCAAAATTCGATTTGACTTAAAAAATTCAGAAAAAAATTTAGATTTCGAATTTGTTAATCGAGTTAATTGAATCAAATCGAATTTTTTTCGAATTTCGAGTTCAAGTCGAGTTAAATTTTCGAATTTGAATAAATAAAATACAAACTATATAATTTTAATTTTTAAATTTATATTCCCCAAGCCCAAATCCTTTTACAATACTCATTTCCTCCCAAAGCCTAAACCCACATTATTTTCCTCTTAAAGCCCATCTGCCATTTTCCCAAAGCCTGACTAAAGGTGTGCATGGGCCGAGCAGGGCCGAGTTCGGGTCAGGCCCATAAAAAAATTTCTGCCCGTTTTCAAGGCTCGGGCCTAGCCCGGCCCGAAATATGGGTCTAAAAATTTATCCAAGCCCGACTCGGGGAAAAAATAGTAGGCCCGAGCCCGGCCCGACCATATTAATTTTTTTGCTTTTTTATTAAATAAAAATTTTAAAATATAATAAATCAAATACATTTAAAAACATAAAACAAATATTAAAACAAAAACAAAAAAAATGAGACTAAAATAATTCTTAAAATAATACATAAATTAAAAATATAATAAAAAGTAATTATATTAAAATTGAAAAATTAAAACAAATTAGAACTAAATTAAGAACCAAATTATATTAATAACAAAAGTTTTACAATATCAAAATAACATTAAAAACAACAAAAGAGTAAAGTCAAAGTACTAAAGTTGCTTAAAATTAAAAATAAACAAATTTTAAAAATAATTTAATATTAAAATCGGGCTAGGCCCGGGCCAAAAAAATCTTACTCGGGGCCCGGCCCGTTTTTTAAACGGGCCTCGTTTTTTGTCCAAGTTTATTTTTTGGGCCTATATTTTTACCCAAACCCTCTTATTTTTCGGGCGAGCTTTCGGGCCAGGCTGGGCCGCCCGGGCCATGCACACCTTTAAGCCTGACCAGCTTCACTTTTTTTTTTCTCAATTTCCCCAAAAGTTAAGACTATCGTCCATTCTTCTTCTTCAATTCAAACCTGAAACTTCCAATTCCCAAAATGCAAAATTTACCCTTCTTCTTCAAAAAACCCTAAATTAAAACCTCCATTTTTCTATTTCTTCTTCATCAGTTCATTCAAACCCTCTAAATCAAAATTCTTCTAATGACAAATCTAGGAAGAAAAAGTTACTAAGAAGACCATCAAAGAAGTTTGTGGCAAAAACATTACTTCTTCTTGGGGGTGTGACCTACCTATATCTTGCACACTCCGCCTTGGGTACCAAAGTTACAGTGGGCAGTGGCATACATCTTAACAAAACTGAGAAAACATGGTGATTTATCAAGACAGAGCAACAATAGTTGAGCTACCTGCCCTTTGTTTCATCCCTGCAACTAGTTTTGTTTTGATGGTTATAATAAGACTTAATAGATTTATTGAAGTTAAAAAATCTCATTTTGATTACTTTCATTTTCGATATTAGTATTTTAAAAAGAAATAATTTAATTTTTTTCAATTTTGAAAGTATTAAGTTCAGTAGAATGTCACAAGCAACTAGCAAGTGTAATGTAGTAAATAAGTCAAGCTATATGTATTTTAGTTCTAAAACTAATAAGCATCTTATTCTCCATTGCTAGTAAAATTGGAAAGGATACTGCATTGATACTTGGATAGAGGATAATATATATCTTCACATTTTGGACAGTACTTGGACGAGGAATATTTGATTGGTCAACTGGATGATAATGTTGTCCACAACAGTAGTAAGCTTTTTGTAAACAAGATATGACTAAGTCAATAGAGAGCAAAACAATGTACGAAATAAGCGACAACAATTTTATCGTAGCAAGACATTGCCCAGCTAGTTAATATGTAACGGACATGTATTAGACCATACAACATCTCATCTGCCAATTCAACCAATTAATTTTGTAATTATTATATTTTAATAATTGCTTATATGAAACTCAATTTAGAACTTTAAATCAGATACTAAAATAGATAGTTAATTCAACCTTGTCTAATTAATTCTGTTTTTTTTTTTTTTGTAAGGGTTTAATTTGTTCTTTTTGACTCTGTCATTAATTAATTTGTTCTTTTTAACTTGTAGATGAGTGATCCAAAGTGAGATGGTCCAACTCCAAGTTCACTAAATTATTCGTCAAGTAGATATGATCAAACAACAACCAAGGAAAATGTTCGAAGAAAGATTACTGAAAAGGGGGAGAAGAGAGTAAGGTGCAATGCTTGTGATGCTACTTACACCATGGAATCAACTTCATTTTCTACAACGAATTTGAATAATCATTTGAAAACATGTTTAAAAAGACCTTAAGGTAATACTTCTAATGTAACACCCCCTAACCCCAAACCGTCATCGAAACAGGGTTACGAGGCATTACCAGACATATCAGACAACTTATGAATAATTTACAATTAATATAACATTCATAGTATAATTTAATAATTAAGTCCCTATACTGGACTCTCGAAGCCCAAAACATGTATTAAAAGTAGAACGGGACTTGTTCGAATATTCCGAAAAATTTTTCGTAAATTGTTTTTTTTTTTACAAAAATTTCGACAGTATTTCTGCTTATTTTTACCTAAAATCCCCTATAACTTCAAACCAAAAACAAACCAATACCAATGTTTCAACCAAAAAATTTTTACATCTTAAACGCTACTAGATCATGCTTAATCCATAGATTTATTACTTAAATTTTAAAGTGTTAACATATAAGGAACTAATTCATATCTTTCATTTCATTTCAAAATTTAATACCAAATTTACTAATTTATAACTTTAAACTTACTTATCATCCAAAATTTCATAACTATCTAATTACAACAAGATCATTTAACCTATATATATATATATATATATATATATATATATATACATGACTCATGTACAACCACCTAGTACATGCCACTTCAACAAAAAGAAATACATCACCAAAATTTTCTTGTTGGAGTCGGGATATTTCTGGATGCTGAACTGGATCTTGAACTCTAATGACCTGCGCATGGAAACAGCCGTACACTGAGTATTTTATTCAGTGGTATTACTATAAACCAAACTATTTAACATTAATAAATTACAACATCAACCATAAGCTTTATAAATCATTTAAACTAATTATTTATACATAATTATATATCACTTCATAAATCTTAAATTTATATTTCATTTTTTTCACATACTAATTCAATTCATAATTTAATTCATACATTTTTTCTCGTACTTTTCAGTAGCGCCAAATCAATCAATCTCATTTTCAAATTTTCATTTCAATTATTTACCCTATTAACAAGGCTCGAAATCTGATAGATACGCGGATTCCACCCAAACACACCAGAATATCCAACCCAAACACACCCGGAATATATAAATCCTCCATAACATACCAGTATAATATAGCCTCCCAAACACACCGGTATATCATATCCTCCCAAACACACCAAAAAGCATTAAATGTCTCTTCGGTTAAACCGAAGCATATAATAACAGAATCATCTTCTCGGCCGAGCTACAAATCTCCTCATCACATCACAATCCTATGGCATGCTATTTGTATCCAATCTAGTCCAACAAATTAATAGGGTATTATTTTACTTTTCCAATTCCGAATTCATTTCCACGACAATTTCAAATATTCAATCAATTCAAAACATCTATTATCTCAATTCACATATAATTTAATATTCACACATATTCTAACTTAATTTCAAATATTATTACTTACACTATCTTAGATGTCTATATAACATTTAATAAATAGTTTGAGTTATAGTAATACAAACCTGGAATACGCGTTTACTCCTCAACAATCTTTTCTTTTCCTTTGGATGTCGATGCCTCGTTTTCCTTGTTAGCAATTAAACTTGAAACTTTAAAATCCCAATTTTCCCCCCTTTTTTTTTCTTTCCCTTTTTTTTCCCCTGTTTTCGTTTTGTTCTCTGCTTCTCTTCTGTTCTTCTTTCTTTTACTTTCTTTTTATTCTATTTACTTATTTCTTTTTGTTATTTTATATTACTTTAATATTAAGTAAATAAATTATTTTATAACAAATGTACCAATATTTTTATTACAATTTTCATTATTCAATTTGTTTATTATAAAAAATCTTATAATTTAATTATTATTATATACTTATTATATAAGAAATTATATATATAAATTTTACACATGTACCAATAATAATTATGCACTTGTCTTATTTCATAATATAATATCAATTTAATAATTATTAATATATATAAATATCTTTTTACTTATTATTTAAGAAAATATAAATATAGTGTATAATTACACATATCACACATGTACACTTTTATCATCATACATTTGGCACAAATTTTAATTTATTTATAATCTAATAACAAAATTTTAAATCAAATAATAATAATAATAATAATAATAATAATATTATTAACAATAATAATTAATAAAATCTAAGAAAAATCTTAAAATTTTCTATCCGTTTTGCCGCATCAATTATTACAAATGGCTGAATTGCCATTTTAATCCCTTTTTCTTTCTATTTTTTTATAATTAAACTTTTAACCTTTACTCAATCTAGTCCTTTTTACTAATTACTCTAAATTAAACTAGTTTCACCTAAATAAAACCTAATTAGACATATAACTAGACTCATAATTATTCCTAATAATTATTTATGAACCCGTTTCATTAAGACGGAGGCCTGATAATGTATTTTCCAGTGCCCACGGGTTTTGAGTCATTACATCTAACTCGAAACAATCGAAATTAACATTGTGAAGACTAGCCAATAAACAACAGATTTATCAACTTGGGTGTTTGATAAAGATACTGTTAGAAAGGCATTGGTTCATATGATAATTGTGGATGAACTACCTTTTAAAATTGTAGAGGTTCAAATACTTTCTTTCTATAGCATGCCTACGATTTAGTATTCCATCTCGTTGGATAATTGGAAGGGATTGTCTAAATTTATTTAATTCCATGAAGAATTATTTTGAAAAAGATATAAGTAGAGGTTGTTTGACAACAGACACTTATACTTCATTGCAGAGGATATCTTACATGGTTTTAATGGCACATTGGGTGGATGATGAGTGGAGGTTGCGAAAAAGGATTATAAATTTTTGTCCAATATCTGCTCATAGAGGTGAAAGCATAGGGTCTTCACTATTACAGTTGATAATGCATCTGCCAATAGTGTTGCCATTGAATTTTTGAGAAGTAAATTGAATCATTGAAATGCTTCTGTTACAAATGGGAAATTTATGCATATGAGATGTGTTGTACACATTCTTAATCTCTTTCTGCAATACAGTATTATGGATGCTTTTGTGTTTGTAGATTGAGTTAGAGGTGTTGTGAGGTCTATAATGTAACATCCTGATTTTGGGCTTAGTCGGAACAGTGGTTTTAGGACCACAAATTCGACAAGGAAAATTTTATTTTTATTATATTTTTATGGTTTACGATTTCACAGAATGATTTTGTGAAAATTTCGTTCAAAAATTTCAACGTTTGGACACTCAATTTGGTCAAAAGGACTAAATTGTAAAAAGTGCAAAAGTTGAGTTTTACATGTTAGAAGTGTTTAATTGTTATGAGTTTTTAAATCAAAGGTCCTTAAATGGTAATTATACCATTTTGAAGTTTGTGGACAAAAATTGGACATGGATGGAATTTTTTTGAAAGTTTAGTAAGGGCATTTTGGTCATTTGTATATTAAATGAAATAAAATGGGAAAAATAACACAAATGGTCATCTTCTCCATATGGAGGCCGAAATTAGCATGGGGGAAGCCATGGCTAGGGTTTTCAAGCTTTCCAAGCTTAACAGTAAGTCCGTTTTAGCCCCGTTTTTCAAGTTCTTTACGTTTTTGGAATCCCGATAACTTGATTAAGCTTATGCTAGCAATAATTCAACCTAGGGTTCGTATTTGGAAAAATACCCATAGATGAAATTTGTGTATTTTGGTGTTTTATGATAGAATTTGAGGTTTTAAATTATGTTAGACAACTTGTGCTACTTGGTTTTAAGTGAAAACGAGTAAAAGGGCTTAATCGGTAAAAATACCTAATAGTCATAAGTGCATGTTAGAGTGAGAATTTGATGTTGTCATAGAAGGGAAAAATGATCAGCATGTCATAAAATATAAGAATAAGGGATGAAGTTTAATTCCCGAGCCTAGGGGCAAAAGTGTAATTATGCAAAAGTTTAGGGGCAAAATGGTAATTTTTCCAAAGTTCGTATGAAAGGCTGTTTTGATAAATATATGTATTAAATAAATTAATTTGGTATTATAGATCAAGAAAAACGATATTCAAGTCGTGATCGAGGGAAAAACAAAGTTTACAAGGAATAGGCCTGATTGCTAATATTTTGTATCGAGGTAAGTTCGTATGATAATAATAATGCAATGTTATGTTTGAATTATATTTCTTACTATTATTGCATATATTGTATGATTTAATATATTGGAAAAGTTGATGGAATGGTGTTTATGATATGGAAATATGACATGAAAGAATGTTACTTGAAGTGCAAGAAAATGATGATACATGACAAGTGATATATGAAATATGTGATTTATGTTATGTAAATTCTTAAAAGCTGATTTTCTATTTGAGTTGTATCTTATTATACTATGAATGGACAATTGGTACTATGGATAGTGAGATCGACACTTCGAGTAAGTTCGTATATAAATAATCTATCGATTCTTTTTATGTTAATATATTTTGATATCATATGAAATGTGACTACCTATCAAATGATTATTTGATGTAAATTATGAATTTAAATTGATTACGGACAATTTAGTAAAATGTTGAAAATTGAGGAATTTCCCTGTTGAACCTTCGGAATAGAAACGATACCAATGAGCTATTGTGAGGTCACGTGTGTAGTACTAAGTGCAGGCTACTACGTGTACCAGATAATTGGTCACATGTGTAGTACTAAGTGCAGGCTACTATGCGTACCTGATAACTTCGATCACGTGTGTAGTACTAAGTGCAGGCTACTACGTGTATCGGATAATTGGTCACATATGTGTACCAGATAGCTTCGGCTACAAGTGTGGAAATGAGAAAATGTGCAGGCAATTGTGTATCTGTTATTATTCCGATGAGTTCAACGGGAAATCGATTAAGTGAAAATAAATGTGAAAGTGATTATGTGATGAAAAAGTGCAAGTATATGTTTATTTGAATTTATGAGCAATATGCTCGATATTTGAGCGAACCTCGGTAAAATGGAAGGGATTAAGTGAAATTGTGCAAAAGTGGGCTTTAGTAGTAAAACAGTGTTGGACAGCAACAGTGCATGAATTTGAAAATTTACAAAAAATTGTGTAAGTTGAATTAAATTTCAAATAAAATATGTAATTAAATTTTGTTGAGTCTACTTTCATATAAAAGAAACAGGGGAAGCAAAAGAATTCCATATTATGTGATATTTGAATTCTTGTGAGATAGTGTCTGAATGAATTCGAGATCCCCTGTTCTGACTTGGAAAATTTTTTAAAAATTATATAAAAATAATTTTGGGGTATAATTTATATGCCTAGAATCTTGGATGAGTCTGATTTTAAAAAAAACAAACAAGAACATCATCCGAGTTTTTTACTATGAGATAAATAAATTTTAGTGAAGAAAGGTCGAAGCTGTTAAACAGCAAAATAGGGGAGATTTTGAATAATAAACTGTACTTATTGGCTGGACTAAAAATTCTGAAAATTTTATGGTGGAAAGATATATGAGTCTAGTTTTTTAGAAAATTTATGGGTCTTAATTTGGAGTTCTGTAACTCTAAATAAAAATGATTTAGTGACTATTACTCAAGAAAACAGCTTAACCAGAACATGTGTAAATGTACATATGAGTTAGTTTTATTGTGGGAAGCATGTTAGTAAGTTGCTTATATTATTTCATGTGAGCTTACTAAGCATAAAGCTTACCCCCTCCTTTTCATTTCTTTTAGTGTTGTCAGGTTAGCTCAGGGTTCGAGATCGTCGGAGGCAGCATCACACCTTGACAGTATAAACACATATGCTAGATTTATCAAGTGAGTGGCATGTATAGGGACCTAATTTTATAACATGTGTTATTATTATTTGGCCAAATATATTGGTCTTTAGTGAGCTACTGATTCTGACTTATAAATCTAGCTATTTATGTTATGTTTGATATTGGTGATGTGCATATGCTTGGTTGTCATGCATGGTTGGTAATAATTTGTTTAAGTTGTTTAATTGATGAATTAAGTTTAGTAATACTTCGCGCTTGACTCCGGCGATGGTCTCGGGTACGGGGAGTTACATATAAGAGCATTACCATCAAGGTTGAAAAAAATTCAACCAACAAGCAAAAGAAGAAATGATAGATAGTAAGGCTTAATTGTGTTTAGATGTGGCTACTAGATGGAACTCAATTTATATGATGTTAAAGGTGGAAGAAAAATATGAGCGTGCATTTGAATCATATGTAAATGATGATCGTAACTTTTTCCTTGATCTCATTGTTGGATTTGGAGTTTCTACATTTGATGATTGGGAAATTGTTCGAATAGTTATAAAAGTGCTAGAGCCTTTTTATCATCTTACACTGAAGGTGTTCGAATCTTTGAATGTTACCTCTCATTCACTTTTTGAAGTATTGAAAGATGTGCATTGTCTTTTTGATGGGTGGCAAGATTATGAAGAACTAGATATAATTTCCATGGCTTCCAAAATGAGGGATAATTATAATAAGTATTGGGGTGAAGGAAACAAGATTGTGGCGGTTATCTTTGATCTGCAATGTAAAATGAGCTTTTTAGACTTTGAGGTCAACTTGCTTTTTCCTAATGTTGCTAATGACATTATGAAAATGATTGATAAATAATTGCATTGCTTGTTCAATGAGTATTCTTCTAATGTCGAAAGAATTTAATTGTTTGAAGGTAGACCTAGTTTTTCAACAAATCTTTTCAATTCAATGAAAATAGATCAGCCAGAAATACAAACGGACTTAGCCACGGAAAAATACCTTAAGAAGAAAAAATAAGTTGGACTAAAAAGTAAATATGAGTTTGATAGGTATTTGGGTAAAGAGGAAAAAGTAAAAAATTCAAGTTCATTTGATTTATTATTGTGTTGGAAAATGAACAGTCCTAGAATCCATATTCTTGCACAAATGGCTTGAGATATTCTTGCTATTCTTATCTCAACGGTTGCCTTGGAAAGTGCATTTAGCTCGAGATATTCTAAAGCATTATGTAATGAAAATAAGATATTAACACAAACCGAAGTTTCGATCGCTTTACTCATTTTCTTCGTCTTTCTCCTTCAAAATGCTTACTTTGTTTTTAGCTACAATAGGAGCAACTGAATACGAAACAATGTCATTTATTCATTCTAATACTAAAACTAATAATAACAAAATTAAATATGCATATCAAGTTGACAACATAAGTTTCCTAGTCCGAAATTTGCATATCTTTCGACTCGATTATCCGTTTTTAATTCTGTCTTCATCAGAATGCTCGTTACTTCACAAGCTATCATTTAGCACAAATATACCAAATAGACTTTCCATCCATTTTTATTTCTTTTTTATACCAACAAGCTAGAATTTATCTTCTAATCATTTCCTATCCAAAAATATACCTACTTCACTTAAGTTTTCTAAGCTTCCATCAATGCCCTTTAATGGCAACTTTCAATATACTTGATAAAATAAAATAAAAACTATTGGTACATATATGTAAAACAAGATTTAAAGATTCAAAATCTATGAAAATTTTGAAGAAAAAACAATGTCTTATGCTTGAATTTGAAGGAAAATAATGAAACAAATTGTTTTTTCTTCCCCCCTTAGTTTTCGTAAAAAAAAAAAAAGAAAGATGAGAAAGATGTTCTCTCTTTTCTCTTTTATGTATTATAATATTAATTAATAAAATATTATTACTTATTAAAATATTATTATTTAATAAAATATCATTTAAAAGCGATAATGAAACCATTGATTTTTTTAAGTAATAGTAAAATTGTCATCAAGTCCTTTCCATCAAAATAAAATGGAATACTTGCACTTTAGTTCTTATACTTTTTTAACTTATCCAATTTAGCCCCTGAATTTGACACCAAAATTTTAACTTAACCACATGCTGCTACTAATAATTCTTTATGTTTTCATGTCTCACAGTTTTCTCTAAAAACAATCATAATTTTTATACTACTATTTATTTATAGATCACTTATTTAAAAACTTTTACCATAAATATTCTTCTTCTTCTTCTTTTTAAATGGGGATGTTACAATAATAACAAGTTTAACCCTTAATGTTTACATTTGTTGTTAATTTGGTCTTAATTCTAAAAAATTCAATAAATTTAACCTCAACATTTATACATTTACAAAATATTGTGGGCTAAATTTGTTAAATCATGACCAAATTGATAGATTGTGTAAATTGTGAGAGTTAAATTTGCTATTATACTATTCAAATTTATGTAAAATTGACAACAACAAAAAAACATTAATGTTGTGATTAATTTTCCTTAGATGCTCACTTTTGATATTGACATGGATTAAATTGCTCCAATTATTTTGAAAGAAACCAATTTACTCAATATCGAAATTGAGAGAGATTGGAGAGGTCTTTTTACCTTCTTTCATTTATGTAAAAAGAAGTCTATGGTATCCAATTATGCTTAAAAAATTGATAAACTATTTTTCGAATGTAGGTGTATCAAGGTGGTTCTGGCTACATTTTATATATGTATTGTTGATATAAGGAGGAATTTGAGGCATTTTAAAGCAGTTTATTTGAAGGATGAATAGCTATAGGTAAGTTAGGATGATCAAAATATGGTTATGGAGAAATGATTGGAGAGGAGACTCTTGTAGAAGATAGTTGGGAACCTTTTTCTAAAAGAGAAAGTATTTTGGCCTCTTTTTTCAGTGCCCATAAACTTTTAGGGGAGTTCTTTATGATAGTTCTCAAGGTTTCAGTTGTTGCCCATGTATTGGTTTCAAACTCAACAAGTTAACTAGTCTATGGGTGTCTTATCGTTGTAGGTTGTCCTTAACAGGGTTTAGGTATGGGTTGACATGTTTGGGGATTAAATATCTGTGACATAAATGGTAGATGTCTCGTTTATGTCATGTAAGTGATCTTGATGATTCATGTTTGCAAAGTTTTAAGCTCACAGGCATCTCAGTTCGTAACGTGATCTTCTTTGGTAAAAAATGTTAACTCATGAGATGGGGTTGCGAAATATGGGTAACATGTTAGAGTATCCATATTTGTTGAGTTTGTTGGTATTTGTTATAGTAGTTATAACAATTGACTTAGTTGATAATTATACTTTCAATTTACTAGGTTAATTACCGAGACAATTATAAATAGCATGAATAGGATAACACCTGACATAACATTAGAGCTCTGAAAGATTGGCAAATAGACTCACATTTTTGACATAATAGAATTAAACATAACATTTAAAAAATGCATAGACACATGTGCATTATTTTGTTGGGAACTCTTATGTGATTTATTTTTTTATTTTGAACGGGCAAAGCATTATACCATGCTATTAAATCTACTTGAATAAAACTGCAATAATCCTATCTGAGAATTTTTCTCTAAACAAAGCCCGTAATCCTAATTACATTAATAACTTTTTATATTTTATTTTCTTGTTTTATCTTTGTGTATGTATTACAAGGTTAGAATTTTCGTACCCTAGACAATTCCTTGGATTCAAATCTATCTAAGTCATTGAGAACTCTTGCAGAAATTGTGGAAGAAAACTCTAAAAAGGAAGAAACTATGAACAAACGGAGAAAGCCACAGAAAGAAAGTGCACGCTAAGTGTTCAAGCAAATGTTCTCAAATATTTATTTAACCCAGAAAGAAATGTAGTGATTACAAATGAAGGGAAATGCATCTATTTATAGTTAAGCTCCCCCAGATCCAACGACACAGGTCGAATTACATCAATGGCTGAGAATAATTCTCATCTACAATAAGAGAGTCCTACAAAATTTAAATTCTATATGCATGCTTATCTTTTAATGTTTACAAGAATTATTCTGATAAAATATAATCTACTGGAATGTTTCTATTCAAATAGATGAGCCTTGAATCTATTCTATGTGATGGACCAATCCCAACGAGCCAAATGATCTCAAGAGAATATAAAGAGTTTAAATATGCACACCAACTACAAACTCATTTGCGCGGCTTTAACATATGCATGTGTAATAAAAGTTGTGCCTTTTAACACACTTCATTTTACTTAAAGATTTCTCAAATATAATCTATATAAAAAATACTAAGGGTCTAAGGGCATGAAAGTTTATATAAATATACCATATCTAGAACTTCATTATAAGACAACTGAATAGTAAAAATACAACAAAATAAATAATATTATTGAATTGAGAGATTATTTGTATATATTATTAAAATTATATATATATATATATATATATATATATATATGATAAAGTTGTTTTTTCATAATTATGGTTGAATAACAATGTAGAACTAGAAAAAGGAACAAAACACTGAGCTAAATTTTGTAAATTTTTAATTTTAAAAAGAATTTTAAATTTAAGATTTTAGCTATCAAACTCCAAGGTTGGAATTACTCAATCTAAGTTCAATTTTGTATTTGATATTCATATAAAAGAATACAAAAAAATAGTATAAATTCAAGTTCTTAAAATGGACTACTAATACAATTATTTCAACTCAGTTTAGAATTTTTAAAAAAATATTTAAACCCATTTTATTGTAAATGGTTTATTTAGGTCTAGTTTAAGAATGTTTCTCAAAAGTATTTTTGTCTCAAAAGCACTTTTAAGGACAAAAATATTCCTAAGCTGCTTTTTGAAAGAAAAAGTTATTCTCTCAAGTTAAAAATTGGCCCAAAAGTATTTTTTTCAAAACCTGAAAATTTTAACTTCTCCCCAAAAATATTTTTTTCTAAAATTATTCCTAAACTAGACTTTAGTATTAATTTAAAAAAATATTTTTACGAATTGGTACTTAAATAAAATTAACAATTTAAATTTTCATTATGCAATGTTATTTAGAAATATCTACAAAACCATGGAACCATAATTTAATGGGCCTAAGTCCCCATACGATAAATTGAAAGGATACTCTCTTGGGCTTAGCCCATGAACTTCACTTTAAAACAAATACCAATTTGGACAATTCTCCAAATATTACAAAACACAAATAAAATAATTTAAAATCTATGAATAAAAGGAAACACATGTCCATTATATTTCTTTCTTTTAATTATAAGATGATTTTTAATTTTAAATCTAATCCAAATTTTAGTTTTACTCCTATTCTATATTTATATTTGAGATTTTTAATCTTTATATTTTAATTTTGATATACTTTTATATCTCAACTTTTATATATCATGTAAATATTTTATTCTGATTAAAATTAGAGGTCTTCATGGGCCGGGACGGGTCGGGTTTGGACCGGGCTCAACTAAAAAATTATGCCAATTTATTGGGCTCGGGCAGGCGGGCCGGGCCCAAAAAAGGGCCTAAAATTTTGTCCAATCTCGACACAAATAAAAATACTAAAACCCGGGCCCGCCCGCCCGCCCATATTAATTTTTATATTATTTTTAAATACATATAATACATCAAAAATACTAAAAACATCAAAATAAATATTTCTCAACAAATTGAAAATAAATTTTAAAAAATATGTAGACTTAAATAACACTAAGATAGATGCAACTTAACAAGCAAATGTCTCTAAAATAATAATAAAAAATTAACAAATGCCTTTAAAATAATAACAAAATTAATAATAAAATAAGTTTTATACAATATCCAAATAATAACAACAAAATATTAGCAATATAATAGTAAAATGGTAACAAAATAGGGAAAAAACAACAAGAAAATAACATTTAAAAATAAAAAAATGCAAATTTTTTTTGTCCTTTAGTGAACTCAGGCCAGGCCGGGTCATGCCCGGGCTAAAAATACCTTACCTGAGGCCCGACCCATTTTTAAAATGAGCTTTATTTTTTATCCAAGCCCATTTTTGGGCCTATATTTTTACCCAAACCCTCCCAAAATTTCGAGGGCCCTTCGGTCTGGCAGTAGCTCGCCCATGAACACCTCTAATTAAAATGGTTATGTGAAATTTTAAGAATTATTAACTCTTTTAAATTCAAATTTATTATAATTTTACCTTTTTTATATGATTCTTGAGTGTTTTTTTTAATTTTAAATCCACATATTTTAATAAAAGAATTTTTATGATGTTAATAATTAGATTTAAATTTTAAATTCAAATTACATGCGCTTAAAATATATAATATTATTTAAATTTTTATTCTATAATTTAATATAAAAATAATTATATTTGTAGGAAAGAAAAAACAAATGGATTAAAAAGCACAAACTTCTAAAGTAGAGAATTTTCCTCCTTAGGTTTCGCTTCTCTAAAGCAACACCAACATGCCTATCTTACGCAACCCTTTCACATCTTTCTTAGGTTAGATTTTCGATGGGTTCGGTTTTGATTTTTTAAACATCTATTATTTAAAAAATATATAATTAGAGGTATTTATGAGTCAGGGGTTAGGTTTGGGTTAAATTGACACAAGGTATTTAAATTAATTTTTAAAATTTGGGTTTGATTCAAAAAATGAACTTATATTTTTGCTTAAGCTCGAGTCAATTTAAGAAAGGTAAATTCAAACCCAACCCGCCTGCTCATATTTGATTTTTAAAATTAATTTTTATTTAAAATATTTTTAAAATATAATACATTAAATGCACTAAAAAATTAAAATAAAATATTTCTAACACATTAAAAAGTATTTATATTAAAAATACTACCATAAATATAATAAATATTTTATTTTATTTTATTAGATAAATTTTAAAATTTTACATTTTAGGTTGGTTATTTAGTTGGGTAAGTTATTTTTATGTTTGAGAAACGGGTTTAATTATTATTAAATTAGTGAATTAATATATATATATATATATATATAAATATAAATATATATAACTATTATTTAACAAAATATATTTAGATCGGGTTAAGTTAGATAAAATAATATTATTCTAAATTTGATCCATATAAAAAGCGAATCTTAATGAAATGAATCTTCATACTTAAACATTAAATCCAATCAATTATAGTAATGTTGAATCTCATATCATATTTAGAATTAAGAAACCTCAATAAATTACATAAAGAAAATTCATGTCATTTAAACCCAAATAGGAAGCTTGAATTTTAGTCATTCATTTTTCTACGTAAGAAACATTCTATACAAGAAAACCGTGTATCCTGCAATTCTTTCCGTTCCTTAATTTATATTTGGAAATAGAATTGGGTTTTAGTAAAACCGTGTTAATTCCAGCGTCTAATATTGAGTCATTATTGCCAAAATTAAATTAATAAAAATTCCAACCAATTTCCACGTTTTCTTCCTCTGTCAATTTTTCTACCACTTGCTGGACCCCACTTTATCAAGCCATGATTCTTCATATTGGGACCCACTTTGTGAAAATTCCTATGATGATCGTGTGGCTCGGGATTTCTCACATCTTTTCATGATCATTGAATCTCGGCTCTCTGATTTTTGGGTTCATCTCCCCGTTGTTTATGCCATGTTTTTCAGTGACAAACAAAACTTATTATTATTTCTTTCTCTAATAATTAATAAAATGTAAAAATAATTTTAATATCTTATTTCTTAAGGAATAAATATATGAATCTTAAATAAAGAAATTTCAAAAGCTTGATCCTGTGGTTTATAAATAGATTTATTAAGAATAATTTGATTTTTTTCAGATAAAAAATTAAAATTTAAAAAGAATAAAGTACACCACCTTTTAATCAAATCATATTCAAGAGAAATAATGCATTAATCATTAAAATAGTTTTATATACTAACTCACAAGTGGATATTCTTAATCTCAGATCCTATATATGAATAACGTTAACAACCTATCTTTATCGAAAAGAACATTACTTAAAAATTTTGCCATAAACTAATATCTTAGCATCCAAGCAAGCATAACGCATAGTAGGTTTTTTTTTTTTGGTATTAAAAAGGAAATTAAAGTAAAATGTGTTTTTGTAAATCATATATTACAAGAATTGATAAAATAATTAGTTACTTAAAAGAATATGGCAGCGTAAATAATAAAGAAGATGTAGATCTTATTCCCCCAAAACATGGTATGATGTAGTAAAAAATATTCTAAGACTTGAGACAGCTAATGCATCTTCATTTTTATTTAATATTTTGATTGACAGGTTTTCAGATGCATTGGCTGCTCTTTGGCTTTGCTGTCCTCTCTTGCCAAGAAGATTCTCTGTCTTTGGTCTCATCAAAATTTCAATCTTTCCAACATAACTCAGTTGACCAACTCAAAGCAACCCAAGCCAAGCCTCCCCTTCTTTCTTTGTCTCATAGCAATTAGCCCCTTCAAAGCCTGAAACTTCTATATATTTATTTTAATCCCATCTAAATCCTTCTCTTTTACAAGCCTAAAGTTTGATTCTTTTTTCATCAAATCTCTCAGTAGATTCCTGAGTCACTATCTTGGTACTCTTTTTTCACTTTCAGTTTCTGAATCTGGGTTGTTTTTGTTTCTAGTAAATCATTGAATTCTGATCCAGTTTCTTAATTTTCTTTCAGTTTCTGAATCTGGGTCATTTTTGTTTTTTCAGTATTGGTGATTTTGGGTGTTACAAGTGAAACCAGATGGGTACTTGCCTGACGAAAAGCAAAGACTCGAAGCCAACGCATAATGGGTATGGATCAGGACCGACAACTACGGCTGCTGTGCACCAACAAAGGTACCAGGAGCCTGTTAGGCCTGCACCAGTTCAACCCCAATTCCACCACATCCCTGAAAAACCAGGTACTCAAACACCTTGGAAGCCGGTGGCTCCATCGCCAAGCCCCAAGCCTGTTGCCCCAAGGGTTGACACCATTCTTGGTAAACCATTTGAAGATATAAGGATGCACTACACAATTGGTAAAGAATTAGGGAAAGGTCAGTTTGGTGTGACTTATCTTTGTATTGAAAATTCAACTGGAAAGCAATATGCCTGCAAGACCATATCCAAAAAGAAATTAGTCACGAGGAATGATAAGGAGGATATGAGAAGGGAGATACAAATTATGCAGCATTTGAGTGGACAGCCTAATATTGTGGAGTTTAAAGGTGCATATGAGGATAAGCTATCTGTTCACCTTGTAATGGAATTATGTGCTGGTGGTGAATTGTTTGATAGGATTATTGCCAAGGGACATTATAGTGAAAGGGCAGCTGCTTCCATTTGTAGGGCAATTGTGAATGTTGTCCATGCTTGCCATTTTATGGGAGTGATGCACAGGGACCTTAAGCCTGAGAATTTCTTGTTGTCTAGCAAGGGTGAGAATGCTCTTTTGAAGGCCACCGATTTCGGCTTGTCGGTGTTCATTGAAGATGGTAGATTCTTGCCACTCCTAATTTTCAGTAAATTTATGCATATTCCAATTGTTTTAGCATGTTCTCTTTGAGGATCTATATGATGTCCGTGTAAATTGGTTAATTGACCTTATCCTTAACCCCTAAATGATATTATGAGTAGTGAAAGGAGAATAAGTCAATTAAGTTCAATTGAATTCTGAAATATTATTGGTTAGGCCTTCATTTACTTCCTGATTAAGATGGAAGGTAGCGTAATCTTCCCAACTGTTTTGACCATGTCCTTCACTTCATCGTCTTCATGTGGATTTGAAATTGGTTTAATTGTAAAAGATTAGTGAGTGTGACTATGGCATTTTGAAGTTTCAACTTCTGCTCTCTGAGATAATCATTAGTTACTAAATAAGATCGTGAATGGCAGTCTGTTTTACCTTGCCGATTAAGTTGTATTTAGAAGCCGAATAGGTCAGTGGTCTAATGTTCATGCTATGTTTAGCAGTGAATAAGTTTCGTTTAAACCGAACCAGAAGGTTAAGTTTCATTTAAGCAAGAGGCATAGCTGCTGTTTGTAGCAAGAGGCATAGCTGCTGTTTGTAGTTTTTTTCTACATATGGATACATTGATTCACACATCCATCCGCGTGATATGTACTAGCATAGTAATAATTGAATTTTCATGTGCAACATAACCATTGGCATTCCTTTTTTCTGATTGTTCTTGGTACCTTTTGCAGGAAAGGTGTACAAGGATATAGTCGGGAGCGCGTACTATGTTGCTCCTGAAGTATTACTGCGAAAATATGGGAAAGAAATCGATATTTGGAGTGCAGGGGTTATATTATATATCTTACTCAGTGGTGTGCCTCCATTTTGGGCAGGTAAAAGTTCAAAGCTTGATCAAGGAAAATACTTCACTGAATTGCCTTCAGAACTGCTATTTCATGTTAGTAAATAATTTAAACGAACGATTTTCCTCACAGAAACGGAGAAGGGGATATTTGATGCTATTTTAGAAGGAGAAATTGACTTCGAAAGTCAACCATGGCCTTCTATTTCAGAGAGTGCCAAGGACCTAGTGCGCCGGATGTTAACACAGGATCCGAAAAAGCGGATTACTTCTACTCAAGTCCTAGGTACTTATGATGCTCAATCACATTCTATACATGTGTGTGTTATTCTATTGCGTACGGATTATTGTAGTTCATGTCAAGCCGAACAAGATTGATATTATGTGGTTTATGCAGAGCATCCATGGATAAGAGAAGGTGGAAGTGCATCAGACAAGCCTATAGATAGTGCAGTCCTTTCTAGAATGAAGCAATTCAGAAGAATGAACAAACTAAAGCAACTTGCCTTAAAGGTAAGTTTTGGTTTTATTTATATGCTATAATTGTTTTCCGGAATTTGTAGTTTGTTACCGATATACGATAGCAACCAGGTAGTCATTTTGCAATCTCCAATTATACCATTGGTAATGTGAACTTTAATAGCCATCAAGTAACAAGCCTGGTGGATTATAATATAGGTCATTGCGGAAAATCTTTCTAGCGAAGAAATCCAGGGTCTGAAGCAAATGTTTGCAAACATCGACACTGACAACAGTGGCACGATCACCTATGAAGAACTTAAGACCGGATTAGCTCGACTTGGATCAAAGCTCACAGAGGCAGAGGTGCAGCAACTAATGGAAGCTGTAAGATAATAATTCGATCCATAGTATGTCTATCTTTTTCGATTCATATCATAGCTTCCAACTCTCGGTTTTTACTTGTTGCAGGCTGACGTGGATGGAAATGGTAGTATTGATTACATTGAATTCATCACTGCTACAATGCATAGACATAGGCTTGAAAGAGATGAACATCTTTACAAAGCTTTTCAACATTTTGATAAGGACAACAGTGGGTGAGTATTTTTGTATAATTGCAGCATCATTTTAGGACAGTAGCTCGTAATTCCGAGTTTTGTGCGAAGCGTATAAGAATTGGCTGCTGTGAATTAGTCACATTTGGGGCAACACTCCGTCGATGACACGAATTAACCATTAAATCATATTATATGATCGGATTGAATAACTTGTTTGAAACATTTTGCAGGTATATCACAAGAGATGAGCTAGAAGCAGCCATGAAAGAATACGGAATGGGTGATGATGACACAATCAAGGAAATAATATCCGAAGTTGACACCGACAACGTAAGCCCCCTGTTTTCTACCTTTTGAAGCACATTCTCTTTTCTTGCATATGATGCATCGGTTCTCACTTATGCCTTTGTTTACAGGACGGTAAGATCAACTACGAGGAGTTCCGCGATATGATGAGAAGCGGAACCCAACACACACAACTCTTTTAGATTTTATACACGAGACTGGACTTGGAGAAATCAGCTAAAAGGTTCCCCCCAAATGTAGTGCAAAATGACTTTCAAAGAGATTGTGTAGGCAGTCAATTACATGACTTTCTCTGGTTTGGTTTTTCATTTTGAATGTAATATATTCACATATGGTTTTTTATCGACGGATTTTGAGAAGAGAGATTGTTTAAGATATAGAATATCGCTTCAATTATGGTTTCTCAGAGCTAGGAAAACTCAAACCCATGAATGCACAGCATATTATGTTGATTTCCATTTGTTTAAAGTAAATATTGAACCTACCTCCATGAACGGCCTTTTTCTTATAAACTCCATAAAACTTTAGCTTGAAAGGGTTTATGGAAAGTTTTCATATGATTCATTACTAGTTGTTATTTATACTTCTCTTACAAGGTTTAGATTCCATCTTTGTTGCCAACAATCCCTTTGGTGGGCAATCTATAAATTCGACACGGGTTCTTCCGGTCGAACCGACCGGTTACCTGATCCCACTCGGACAACATGGTCAAGCAGATAAATCTAAACATAAAGTTGTACATGATGCCCTTATTTTTTTGCCTTAAAATCACAGGTCCATAGATCAGTTGAACCAATAACCAAGTTTCATAGACCTTTGCAAAGAATTCAAATGACAATGTTCTGAAAGCAAATAAAAAACCCATTTTTTATTAAAGAAATCCCATATTCCATGACAGTTTAAAACCACCAAGGGTGTATAAATTAGAGAGACAGCAGCACTAGTGTTTTATTTAAGCTAATAAAGGAACAGTGCTGATTTTTTTTTTTAATAAATAGCAACTTGGGTTATCCTTAAAAACCATGAATCTTGATTTGGTCTTTCTTGACGATGCCGGCATTAACGAGGAACTGCGACACGTTCTTGCGTTGATCGCCTTGGAGTTGAATGATCTTGCCGAGCTCTTTGTCTTTAACAACGTTGCCGTTGCAACAAAAGTCCTTCTTGAGACTCTTGAGGATTTTCTCGTAGCTCAGGTCATGCCTCAGGCCTTGAACCGTCGTCAAGCTTTTCTTCCCGTTCCTTTGTTGAATCCGTATATGAACATACTCCTTGGTTCCAGTGCCACCAAATTCCCCAGCCTCGGCGAATGGATCGAAAGTTGTAGGGATCTGAACGTCCAAATCAACCATGTACTTGGCTTGTTTGGTTCTTTGAACACGAATCACTGCAATAGAACAAACAGACCTTGAATTGTTAGAAGATCATCCCATGAAAGCACCAAACAAGAACATGAAGCTAAGAAAGGAAAAGAGTTTTTGATAAGAAACCAAACCTAGTCTCGTCTGAAAGCTTTGGAAGTTCTGTTTTGATTTGATACGATGATGAGGATGAATACATGAGAAGGGAAGCGGGGTGTTTATATAGGAGGAGGAGGTTTAACTGTGGTTAACGTTAAGGTTGTCTTTTGGATGAGTTGTGATCAGAATCTTGACACGTGGATAGTCGAGATTGTTTGAGTAGGAATAATTATGAGATGGAGTTTGATTGAAAACAGAAGAAAAGGGGGAAGAATCTGGAAATCGAAGAAAAAGCCATGGTTCCCAACTCCATCCAAATCCATTGGAATATATATTATTAGTAAATTAAAAATTATCTGAATTAATCATAGATATATAAAAAAATTAGATACTCCATCAAATATTATTATATTATTCTGTTCTGCTTTGATTTGGCCATCGGAACTGATGCTTGGCAAGTTGGCCTCTTTTTGCCAACAAATTGATTTTGCTTTTGCTAAAAGGAACTCGGTAAATAATGCATACACATATTCTTGTTGAATTTTGTTTTCTGTTCAACATTTTGTTGTTTGAAATTTTAGATAAGATATTAGTTTTCTTTTTCTTTTTCTGTCAACAAGGTTGACCATATATATTACTTGCTTCTTCAGTAAAGCAAGTAAAGGTCAGCATCCGCGTCCCACCGTGATTCGAAAGGGTGGCCGTCGACTGCTAACTCCCACCAGCTGTTACCCCGGCGCACACACGTTCATTAATTGGAGTTACTTTTCAAATACAATCTAGACTTGTCGGTTCGATTAATACTTACTTAAAAAGTAAGAGAGTTTGAATAAAAACATAAGTCCTAAAGATAGATTTGGACAAAAATAAAGTCCGTTTAGAAAACAAGTTGGCCTTGATAAGGTCTTTTGTGCGAGTCCGGTTCAACCCGAATTTGTAAAAAAAATTATTTTTTGTTGTTTTCTTATTGTTTTGTTGTTATTTTTTTACTATTTTTAACTATTTTGCTACAATTTTACTATTATTTTGTTGTTATTATTTGGATATATTGTATAACTTTTGTATTATTATTAATTTTGTTACTATTTTAGAGGTAGTTGCTTATTAAGTTGTATCTATTTTAGTGTTATTTAAGTATACATTTTTTAAATTTATTTTAATATTTTTAGTATTTTGATATATTATATTTAAAAATATATTTTATATAAAAAATTTAATACTGTCGGATCAAGTTAGATTTAAATTTTAGTTTTTTTATCCAGATAGAACTTAGACAAAATTTTAAACTTATTTTTAAGCCCGAGCCTAACAAATGGATTTAAAATTTTAATTGAACCCGGCCTAGCTCGACCCATTTACACCTCTAATGCAATCCAACTAATGTATAAGTTTACTTATATATCAAATTTAGATGCATAATTTGTAATGCAGAACCATGTATTTTGAGTGCCATGTGAGTGGCTTGGCTGGTTGCGCTCACGCCCCACCTTTCAACCATCATGCTTTCCTCTCTGCCCATTTGGAATGACACTCTTCCTTTGCTCCTTTGTGTTTGGTTTTGACGATCTCTACAGTTTTCCTATTATGCTTCTTTTATTTTGCTTTGCGATTGGCCTCAAAGGGCTTGGTGTTTGTGCACCGAGGCTGGACGGTGCTAACTCCCTTTTTTGCTTTTGTTGTATTTCATATAGCCCTTCTGACTCTTGTCATAGGTTTTGGTTTTGTTCATCAAGTTGACGCATTAGGGAGAATGAATTTCACACTAATAGTTGTTGCTCACTCATTTGGTTTTCCATCTCTTCCATGTTCGACAGAATGGCTGCCCTTGGGGCATAGCTCTTCCGACATGACCATTGGTATGGCATTTATGCCTTCTTAAACCGTATTCAGACCTGTGTGCCTTGACATGATCTATATGGTCTTGAGCTTGAGAGCCACAATTTGTACTCATCATTATGTGCAATCACCCTTAAAAAGTAAATTTTATGTAATCCTGATATCAACTCCTTTACATAAGTTTCAAGCGAAGACCAACACCCTGAGACATATAAAAAGGCTATACTATAAGATATGCTAAACAACACAGATGGCAGCTTTGGCAACCTTACTAAAGACTCCAAGTACTTGCCCTAGGATGTGCTACAATTGCAGATTGCCAAATAATTTAAATATGTATCATGTTCTTGTAAGAACATTTTATCACCACATCAGCTAATTATGTGGCAATACATGTGCAAAATGTTGTGATATCAAATGTACATTATTCAATAATAACACTTTAAAATTGAGAGTCGTCATTTTATAATAATTTAATAACGGATAATTTTGTTAATTTTAAAATTTTGATAACTGAAACGTAATTTTAAATAAAATATAGGGACTATTGGTGAAGTTTATTTATTTATTTATTTTCTCCCTTGATGAAGTCGGCAATCATTTTGGTATGGTTTTTTCATCGTATAAAAGAGGAGCGAAATTAATCAAAAATCCAAATTCATCGCATCGCCTCTCTTTCTATACGAAATTGAATAATTAAAAAAAATAAAATTTTGATGGAAAAGGGAAAATCTGCTCGACAAGCCGTAGAAATCTCGTTGAAGAAGCTCAATCTGAACGCTGATCGAAACTTTAAATCCTCTCGTTTGATATCTTCTCTTCACTCATCAAGTATTCTCTTTTTCTCTTTTGCATTTTTTCTCTTAAATTTTGATGCAAGTTCTATGTTATTTGTAATTGAAATTGAAAGAACAAGAAAATTTTTGTAAATGAATTAATTAAAAAAGACTACGATTTTTTATGATAGAGTTACGCATTGAGAAGACGAAACCTCCTAGTTTAGTGAGCTTGTGCCTTGGAGTTATTGGTCGGCATCTGGAGGAAATTATCGAGGATTTAAGTGAAATTGCTGTTAATTTTCCCGCGGATATTAAGGTGAAATTTAATTTTATCTGTTAATCCTTAATTGTGTGTGGTAAATAATATTGTATTAGGGTTTGCTTCCTAAAGTTTCCGAAGAAATGATTAATTTGGAAGAATTAGTTCGCTTAGGTTAATAGTTTCATCCGTAGGTAATTAATGTATTTTCCCCCCAGGGTTTGTGGTTCCATTTTCATGCTTTGGAGAATTGCGTTCGTTCATTCATTGAATTGCTTAATGATATGTCTATTTATGTCTGGAACCATGCTTGAGGAACTTTGTATTAGTATTTGGCATTCTTCTTGGGCACATTGCTAGCAATTTTAAGACTAGCTTTTGAGAAGATAATGTATTTGTAAGACTTTGTTTTCTTAGGTTGATAGTTCCATCCCGTAAATGATTAATGTATTGTCATTTATTTCCCTAGGGTTCATTTTAGTGCTTGGGGGAATTGCTTTCATTCATTGTTGATTGTTTAATCATACTTCCCGATTTTATGTCAACTATCCTTGCTGAAGAAACTTTGTATTAGCATTCTTCTAAGCTACATTGTTGGATGATGACAGATAAATTTGGCAGCAATTGTAAGGATTAGCTTTAGAGCGATGATGAAGATGATTAATGTATTATCTTATGTTTCTCTAGGGTTCATTTTTATGCTTATGGGAACTGCATTGTTGGATTGTTTAATTGTATTTTCTGATTTTACTTCTACAATCTTTGCTTAAGAAGTGTTTTATTAGTATTCCTAGTCACATTACTGGATGATGACAGATACCATTGGCAGCAATAGCAAGGAGAAGAAAATTACTGAATGATGATGTCATCATCTCCTTGGCCGATAGTTCTTGGGAAATTCTTGACCTTTCTGGTTCAGATGTTTCCGATTTTGGCTTAGCTAAAGTAGCTGAAATGTGCAAATCTCTTCGGGCTGTGGATATAAGGTATGAAAATATGTAATTTATCTTATGAAGTCAATTGATAAACTGGTTACTGAGACAGCTTCTATGCAGCCAATGCAAAAAAATTACTGCCAATGGTGTTTCTGAACTTGTACGGCACTGTCATTCATTGGAGACAATGAGATGCGGGTAAACTCTCATCTCCATGCATGTTATTTATTAGGGTTCATGCAAATTTCATGTTTTATATATATGAATAATTGAGTTCCACTCTAAGTTCTTCAAATTTATGGGTTCACTAACAAGATAATCTTGAATGCTTTAACATTATAAATAATAATGATCTCATATCAGATGGTTTGTGTAGAATCAATAGATGTGCGGTATTTTGGTTGAACCTTGTTAGTTTTCAATTAATGAATAAGCACTTTGATTCTAAAATTTTCTGAACTTGTCAGACCCTGAAGACAGAGAATTGTAGCTTACTGAACTGTTTTGTGCATGAAAATAGTTAGACTTGGTACTTTCGACCTTTTTTTTTTTTTTTTTCCTGTTTCAATCGCATGCAATGATATTGAAGCAGGACATTAAGGTTTGACAAGGGGTATAAACCTCATAAACAGGCTATGAACCAAAGTTAATATTGCAGAGGGTGCCCTTCAAGCGAGTCTACAGCCTGGCGATGCTTAGGCATACTGAAGCCAAAGCTGAATGATGTGGAGGGAGATTCTTGGGAGGAGCTTGATACCATGGAGATTGGTCATGGTGCACAGTCTTTGCGTTGGCTTGTGTGGGTAATGACTTGCTTTTTCTTATTTTCATCCCGTTGAATCTATGTGGTCAAGGCTTGTTAATAGGCCTTGTTGCTTTTCTTCGGCAGCCGAAAATTGATGAAGACACATTAGAGATGTTGTCGGCTGAATGCCCACGGATAATTGTAAATCCGAAGCCCTCACTTTTTGGTTTTAAAGGGACTGAATTTCCTAGGGAAGCATTTCCAGATGTTGCTTTGGATGATCCGATTGTTGAGGACATTGATCCCAAAACATGGTCTATTTGTCGATCTATGCCAAAGGCAATGTCTCCTTCACTTTCAAGTGCCAATGAGTTATCCATAGCAGAAAAGTTTAGACTTGCCTTTGTGGAAAGAGACACACGTTTAGCTCCAAAGCGTGCGAAAAATGCAAGACAGCATCAGCGCCGTGCAGAGAGGGAGTGGATGATGACAAGTACACGAGCCAAGGCATTAGCTTTGGCCTCAAAAGCAACCAAATCTCTACATGGTCGAAGCTGATCAAGATATGTTAAATGTGCAGCACTAATAGACCATAAGCTATCGTCATTTCACCTTATTTTCGTTTTTGGGGGGAACGGGGATGTGTAATAGAACCTGTAAAATACATGATGGAGTAAGCAAGGGCTTTGGCAATAACTTTGATTTTGCATTCTTTGCCTATATCCATCATCATCCTCTCGGAGACAAATGGAACTTCGGAGGGCACGCTTAAATTAGTATAAGTTGTTGATTTTTGTATGCAAATGTTAATACTTACTTTGTTCTATAACGTCGCCTTTCATGGACGTATGTTTATGGGGTGTAATTGAGTCAAGTAGAGCACAAGTCGAAACTCAAGCTCAAAGTTTGGCTCGAGGTCAATTGAGTTCCACTTTCAAAGATCAAGTCCACTCGAGATAAAAGATTGAATGTTGGAACTCATTTGACTAAGGTCATTAACTTGGTAAAAAATGAGTTTGATTCTCATGTTTGGCTTCAAGGTCTTATCTTTTGTGCTTATGGGATAAATCTCAAAATTATATATGAATTTTGTCAAATGTGCAATGTTATATATGAATTATGATTTTGTGTTATTTTATACATGAAAATTTAATTTTATTTAATTTTCACAAATTACTAAAGAAAATTAAGTGTAAATTCTCAAGATTTGTGTCATTTCATATTTAAACAACTAAAAGACTAAAAATCTAAGAATGAATTCCGTAATATTTGAATTATTCGATTAAAGGTGGTACAGATCTTTAGAGAATCACTTCCCAAAAATTAATTATTAAATCAAGTCTAGTCTAAATCCATATAAACTTCACTAGGAAATCTCTTACTTTTTTATGTGGGATCTAAGTCTCATGCCTTTGGCACATAATAAGGATATATTGACGACAAATTCACATCCAAAATTGTTTTTTTCATTGGCATTCAAGGGTTAACCCTTGTGTTATTCATCTCTAATTTTTCAATAAATCTGAACTTTTAATTTAATTTTTCAATAAACAAAAACTTTTAATTTATTTCATTTCTAAATAAGTCCTTCGATTTTGTACTAAGTACTCACCTATATTATTTGTTCAATGTTCAAGTGAAATAGTTTACGATTATTTTGAATGGTTTAACCATCTTTTTCTTTTTACATATATAATGTTTAGAGCTACCCAAAACTCCCCTTAAATAAGATTGTTTAGCCATCTCTATTTTTCCGAAAATAAGTATATATTTCTTTTGTGGATATTCTTCTATGATAAAATGATAATATAATTTCTATGACCGCAGAGTTTAATTGTTGAGTATTTTTAACATAGGAAAAAAAAAGTAAGATTCCTTCACAAAATAATTCTGATGAAGGGAAAAAGAAATAGTAGAGGAGGGAGAAGTCTATAAAGAAACCAGTATAGTATCTCGTTATTATTATTATTATTATAATAAAATAATAATAATATATCGTCCATTAACACACCAACTTAACAATACCAGTGGAAGTTCTCTTATATTAACTTAGCAGTTGACCATCAACCAATCTAATCCAATAACACTATTGTAATAGAATTCAAGACTAAGGAATAAATAATGACAAAAAAAAAAAAAAACCACCCCGAGAAGAGCACAAAAGAATTGCCTATATCAAATGGAGATATCGACCCAGACTATGTTGATTACTTGCCAGCTAATTGAGCCAATATTTGTATATATATGTGTGTGTGTCTAAAAGTTAAACTTTTGCAGCAGCCCAAAGTTGAAAGAGAAGTTATAGTTTCCGGCCAAAAACAAGGCCAAAACAATCAGGGATGTAACAAGGACCCACATCCATTGCTGCATCTTTCTCTTACCACGGTTACGAAGTGGCGGCGGAATGGATTTTGCCTTGCTTTGTTTTGTGAACTGTGGTGGCTTTTGAGATCTCTTTGCCACTGTCACAAGTTTCTCTTTACTTTCAGAATCTTTTGGAGTTTCAGCTGGAGTTTCCAAAGTCAGAGCAGATTCGGTTTCGTCTGTAACACTTGCATCCCCTACTCCTGCTGCAGCCACCTTTCTTCTTTCCTTCTTCTTTGCCCTCTTTTCTCTTTCCTGCATGAAGGATTATTCCACTGAATCCATATACAAGCAAAATGTATCGAGTATTGCTACATTACAAGGACCCAATATGGAATATATAGTGTCAATTAACAAGAGGAATTTACCTTCTCTTTCTGCTCAGCTTCTTTCTGAGCTCTTAGTGCAGCCCTGGCTTGTGCCTTCTCTGCATTTCGCCTCTTCCTCTCTAGTGCCTCCTTAGCTTTAGCTATCTCCTCCAACCGACGTTGCTCTCTTAATTTTGCTGCTTCCTCTTCCTTTCTCGATTCGTCTGCCTTCCTAGCCATTTCCTCTTCCTCCTTTGTTATCTTTGGTTTTTCTTCTGCTTCTTCAATTTTATCCCTGCTAGAAGCAGTGGTTGAACCACTTGCAGGAGGGACAGATTTCACAGGCTTTTCTGATTTACTAGTCAGGTTCTTTTGTTCCATGGACTTTGCCGCAGGTTTAGCCTTAGCTATTTCAGCTTTTGCAGGTGCAGTCTTCTCTTGAGTTCGCTCTTCCAAAGTTGAGCTGGAAACTGTTTGATCCTTGGCCACTTGTTCGTTTACAACTTTAGGAATTGCAGGAATTACAGGTGGCTCCTCATCAGGACCAAGTGCACGACCATCTAATGTCCTCAGCCTCCTTAATGTGCTTCTGGTATTGCATCGGATGTACTCTTTACGGAATTCATCATTGTTGTTCCACAATTCCATAAATTTCTCCACCTGAACCATCAACTGTTTTAGACAAATATACATACGATTTTGACATTGAAGAAATAAAATTAAAAGCATAAGCTCACCTGGTTAACACACAGATTTTGAAGTGCCTCTTTGTCCCCTTTCAAAGCCAAATCATTTGCTGCCTTTGCATCATCCCTGTACTGATAGAAGGATTTGTTCTGCAAAATTCAAGAGTAGGTCATCATCTTTTATCAATATTTTACTTTCATAAACAAATATTCAACCTAAACAGAAAAATAAAATGCAATTTTATTACACTACAACACCAGACCATATTGAAGAGATACGAAGTAAAAAACTAGAGGAATGGTGATCAACCTCCAGCAAGAAGCCTAGAAGATAAGAAGCAGTATCTCAATTGACCTTAAACATAGTTCAGAATAGAAAATAAAAACCACCAAATTAGTTCCAGCAGGAACACCTGCCGAATCAACAGATACAGCAGGAAAATAATGGGAAAACATTCTTAAAGCAATCCTGGTATGCAACATACAATTCAATGGATGAAACACTAACAATGCATTATACAACATAAAAACAAGTGTACAATAACTTCTACATCTCATTCCTATAATATGGGCTTTCACTTTTTTTTGGATCTTAGAGTGACCAGAAGTTATCATGATGTAAGAGAGATATAATAGACCATCTTCCTATACATAATAAGAAAGGCTCGCAGGGATTAGAAGTACCTTCTCATATGATTGTTTCTTCAAACTCTGCAGCAGCACGTAAGCTTCTTGGCGAATGTCATCAGCAGCTTTGAACTGGGACTGCAATTTGTTTAACTTTTCAGTTTCTTCGTGATACTCTTTCTTAGCAGCCTTAGTAACTGCCTCAGCCTTCAGGAGATTGATTTTCAATTGGTCTGCTTCTTTCTTTAAAGACTGTACATGGAGAAGAATGAAATTAAATAAGCAATAAAAAAAGTATTAACACTACAGAACAAAGATGTACGGTCTAACAACTAACATGGTGGATATCATCCTACATTAATTATTATCAAAAAAATAAAACTAAGGAATGACTCCCTTCAATTCTTCACAATTTTAGTAGACAATACAAAGGGAATCTATAATCATAAAGCAAAGTAGGCAAAAGAAAAATAAAAACATAAAGGCGGGTAGAAGAAGAGTAAACTGAAATTACTACCTTCATGCGCTCCTTAATTTGGTCTTTTTGGTCCAAACCCTGCTGAACTTCATCCTGCTTACTCATACTAGAAGAGATCCTTTCACGAGTTTGCTTAAATTGCTTGATTTGATGAATAAACTGTTTTTCATCCTTAAGAGGCATGGTTTCATGTTGTAACATGTGCTCCATGTTTCGTATCTGGTTGCAGGTGATATAGTGAGAACAATCAATCATATATTTAAAAAGCAAATTTAGACAAAACTATCCAAAATGGAATAAAACAGGAACTTACCTGAGCATCAATATCCTCAATGTTCATCATAGATTGAATAGAGTCTATTTCTTGACGTTTGGACCTATGCAAATCTCGTACTGCTCTTTCTTGGGATATGGCAGCATCAATGTGATCGCCATATTTCTTGCAAACAGCCTATTATTTAAGTATTTTATCAACCATTAGAAAAGAAACAAACAAATATATGATTTCTTTTTCAGAAAGGACATCATGAACATTCTTACCCTCATCTTTTGTATTTCAATCCGAATGGCATCCCGACTTTGAGTTTTTTCATCAACTCTAATTTGAGCAAGCCTGATTTTTTCTTTTAAATTTTCATCATCATATCTTGGGACCCTGATCAAGAAGTAAAATGGACTTTTCCTTTCAACCTCATCAACGCCTTCTGGTTCTTGACCTGTAACAACACTACCAAACTGAATTCCACCCTTTATGACAGCACAAGTTTGCTCATTGTTGTTAGTATCACAATCTGACTCTCTAGATTCATATACAAGCTCATCATTGTCAGAAATATCTGCAGACAATTGTTCAATTGGGGCGGATACTTTCTCATCATTACTTACAGCAGCAACCGAGTTACTATCATCTTGAACATCAACCACAGCTACCAATTTCTCATCAGTTTCAGTGCTATGACATTCAACAAGCACTTTTGAAACCTCAGCCTCTTTGGATATGATAGAATCATCGTCATTTGCCACACATCTTGACTTAAATTTATCATCAATAGAATCACTCTCAGCCTTTATATCTATCTCCGAGTTCTCAACAAGACAGGGATCTAAACCCACTCTGCTATTCTCACCTTCAGTTTCCAGGTTCTCATCATCAACAGAAGAAGGTGGAAAAGTCTTATCTGTAGTATCACTAACACCATTTTCAATGCTTAAATTATTACTGAGCATAACTTTAGAGGATGAGCCTTCCGCAACATCAGCTGAGTCAGTTACCATATCATTAGTAGTAACCCTTTCAACATGCACATTCTCATTTATACTTTCCACAAATTCAGGAGACTGACCTTGTTGTGAGTTTAAACCTGAATCACTGGAGTTGTCAATCTGAACTGCCTCTGAAATACCATCCTGAGTGTGAACATCCTGCAAGGCCTCTCCACATTCATCAGATAAAGAACCATTAGCGGTTTCTTTTTCTAAATGAATATCTGCCTTCATGCGCAAATCTCGTTCAGTATTTGGTTCCAAGTCTGAACCACTTTCCACAGGAAAATCATCCACAGCTGTTAAACTTTCCCCATCTTTAACCAATTCATTTCCAGATACAACATCTGGGAGCACAGTCTCAGCAATTCCAGAAAACCCATTTTGCTCAGGCCTGTATCCATTACCATCACCATCAGATACAGGACCAGGAGAATCAGCTTCAGACTCATTCTGTTCAGGCTTGAAAACTTCTGAAGTGTCTTCCACAGTATCAGAACCAGAGACACAGACTGGAATACCGTCGTTATGTTCAACCCTGGAATCAACAAGAATAGCTTCTGAAACAGTGTCATTTTCACTAACATCAGGGAAACAATCCCCATTACTGTCAGGCACAGAGACAATAGGAACCCCATCATCACAGACCTCTTTATGTTCATTCCTGGTAACAACTGCAGCTTCAGAGTCAGCGGCCTCAGCAGAACCATTAGCTAAACCATCTCCACTGCAATCACCATTAACAACTACAGCCACTTCAGATTCCTCAACATTGGCTCCAGAGACAGTGGCCTTAGCACTATCATTAGGTAAACCATCTCCGTCGTAATCACCATCAGCAGCTACAGTCATTTCAGAGCCCTCTTTCTCTTCTGACCTGGAATCAATAACATTAGTTTCAGAGACAATGGCGTTTGCACTATCATTAGCTAAACCATCTCCATTGCAATCACCATCAGCAGCTACGGCCACTCCAGAACCCTCTTTCTCTTCTGACCTGGAATCAATAACATTGGCTTCGGAGACAGTGGCCTCAGCACTATCATTAGATAAACCATTGGCATTGCAATCACCACCATCAGCTACAGCCATTTCAGAGCCCGCATTCTCTTTTGACCAGGAATCAATAACGCTGGCTTCAGAGACTGTGGTCTTAGCACTATCATTAGCTAAATTGTCTCCATTGCTATCACCATCATCAGCTACAGTTATTTTGGAGCCCTCATTCTCTTTTGACCTGGAATTGATAACGTTGGCTTCAGAGACAGTGGCCTCAGCATTATCATTAGCTAAACCATCTCCATTGCAATCACCATCATCGGCTACAGCCATTTCAGAGCCCTCATTATCTTTTGACCTGAAATCAAGAACAGTATCTTCAGAAACAGTTGCCTCAACACTGTCATTGACAAAACCATCTCCATTGAAATCTCCATCACCAGCTACAGCCATTTCATTGCCCCCATTCTCTTTTGACCTGAAATTGAGCACATTAGCTTCAGAAACAGGGGCCTCAACACTATCATTAATTAAACCATCTCCACTGCAATCACCATCATCAGCTACTGTCATTTCGGAGCACTCACTCTCTTTTGACCTGAAATCAAGAACATCACCTTCAGAAACAGGGGCTTCAACACTATAATAAACTAAACCATCTCCACTGCAATCACCATCATCAGCTACAGCTATTTCGGAGCCCTCATTCTCTTTTGACCTAAAATCAAGGGCACTATCATTAGCCGAGCCATTACCATCAGGGCCAGAGAAAGGAGAAATCTCATCACTCTGTCTAGCACTGGAATCAACAACAGCAGCTTCTGAAACAGTGTGTTTAATTATATTCTTATCAACAAATACATCTTCAGTCAATTTAGAGATTCCATTCTGATCTGCCATTCCAGCATTAGTAGCAGAAACAGGACCGCCCTCGACAAGATCCCCCGATTTTTGTTCATCAACGGGAGCCTCCACGTGGCACAGTTCCACTGATTCTTTGTCCTGATCCACAATTCCAATACAAGATTCATCCTTTTCTACCAAATCAGATTTAGATTTGACTTCTCCTTTAGTCTCCAAACTCTCAAACCCCTGATCTTCCACACCAATGCCATTGCCGTTTTTGTTAAGATCCGACTCCACTAGATCTCCGTTTTCGGCTTCGTTTCCGTTAACGAAAACGTAATCACCGTCACCATCAGTTTCTTCCCTGACAGTCTTCCCATTGGTGCCATTGGAAAGATCTTCCTTTTCATTCTCTTTCCCGTGATCTTCCTTCACCACAGTCTCAACCTTGGACGAAGACGATGCCGCCATCTCCTCCTCCACCGCATGCACGGCCATCACTTCATCCACAGTCATATTCGCTCCCAATTAACTAAAAAATAAAATAAAATAATAGATCTAAATTACACTTTAGCATTTGTAGAAAAATATGTTCTTTCTTTCAATATATATAGATAGATAGATCTTAAGGAACAAAAATTCAAAACTTACTCGAAAACGAATCCGAATGGAATGGCCAAAAAAGCAGTAGCCGGAGTGAGCTCGGCGGCGCCAATGCCGGAAAATGCGGTGATCAATTGAATCCACAGAAGAAAGAGCAAATTAAATGAAAAATAAGCTGTGAAAAAGTTAAGAAGAAAACGAAAATATACGTATACTCTCTCCTTTATATATATTATATAAGACAAATGAGAGAGAAGAAAGAGAGGAAGGAGTCTTCTACTGTCTGTGACTGTATGAAACTCTTTCTCACAGTAAAATTCCTTTCCTTTTTCCTTTTTCGTAATTTTTATTTACACATCAATTTCTTTAATTGGGAAAATTACAAAATAATATTTTTTTACTTGGAAAATTATTCTGCAATTAATCTTTTATTCTCCAAATTTTATTTTACATTTGAAAAGTAATATTTTTTAACCTAATAAATTCTTTTTAAAACAAATATTAATAACACCTATCTAAATAATTATCCATAGGATGGAATTATAAATTTAAATTGGGAAAAATTAATTTAAAATTTGCATATAATTTATAAAATAAAATATAAATTTAATTCAATCATAAAATTGAGTGGCATGTAATAAAAGGTTCAGAATCATTAAATTAAATTAAAAATTTTGTTGAATCCTAGTTTTTACTTTTAATAAATTTTAATAATTGATTTAATTAATTTTAAAACCTTAAATTCAGCGCCTCAAACTTACACATAAACAATTTTTATTTTTATAATCATTAAACAATTACTTTTTATATGCAAAGATGATAGTGGATAAGAATTAATTTTTAAAGAAAAAAAAACTGTTGTTTGATGTTGAAGTTAATTATGATGTCAGCGGTGAGATCACCCATTGCTATTTGAGACGCATACCACTTTTCTTTAAGTCCTATCTACTTTAAGTTATGAGTTTTTTTTTTAGACAATAAAAAATCTTCCCCTTTTGCTCTTACCCAAAATAAATGAAATTTTGTTTTTCTTAATTCAATTATAAATCATAATAAAATATTAACAATCTAATTTTACGATTAAGATTGAGGTACGAAGCTAGAATATTGTTTAAGAAATTAAAATATTTAAAGAAAAGTTAAAGGTATCGTTTATTAAATTTATCCATGAGTTGAGTAGCTCATCTCATTTGATCTGAATTTAATTTTAATAATAAAATATATAAAATGAGTTTATCAAGCGAATTTGTTGAATTAATAACGAGCCTATACTTTAAAAATTAGAACCAGACTTCAACCAACTCGATACATAGACACATCAATTATGAGTTTTTAATTTGACAATGTTTCTAATTTATTACTTGTAATTATAGACGTAATTTTTCAAAACAAATATAAATATGATATAGAAAAGAAAAAAAAAAAAGTGGGGGTGAAGGTGATGAAAGGCGAGAGAAGAGATAAGGGAGCTTTTTGTGTGTAGTGATGGTGCAGGTGTGAGGCGATGAGAAAGTTCGTGAGTGCTAAAAGTGTTGCTCTGTTTTAAAAATGGATCCATCTATAGTTATGATTCCCTCCCCACTTTCAATGCAACATTTCAAGGATCTCTCTCTTTTTTTTTATTATTCAAAAGGTATCCTAAGTTTCCCCAAAAGTATAATATGATTTTGATTTTGTTTTTATTCAATTTTCAATTTTCTTATTCCACTAAAATTATAAATCATACATCAATTTTTCAACTCAATTTACTTTTTTTTTCTTTTATCAATTTGAATATGTTTAAAATTAGTAATCAAGATATTATAAAATTTAAGCTAGATCTAAGATTTAATTTATTTGTTTTATTATTGGGTACATTCACAACCATCTCGTTATATCGCTCTTATTTTTAATAATTTTAATGTGCATTTCACATATATAGAATTGAAGCATAATCTATGAATATCTCATCTAAATATTTTAATGTTCGTTGTATAATGTATAATTAACGTTTATTTTCTTAAAAGTTAAACATGTATGGTTAAATAGTAATTTCAAATTTTTGAGACGAGGCGGAGCGAAGTAAGAAAATGTCAAAATTATTCCATGCCCGCCTTTCAAGCAAAAAAAAAAATTGCCTTTTCTCGTCTCATCCCCATAAAAAAAAAAAACTCTTAAATTTAAAATCCATTAGAAATTTCAAGTTTATTTATCACTAAAATAAATGCAAAGTTCCCTAATTTTATTTTTTAGATCTAAACTTGAAATAAAGTTAATTGATTTAATGAGTAAAAGCTTTGACTTTTCGGATATTTGACATTTAGTAATTTTATTTTTATTTTAAAATTTTAATTTCTCTATTTTTATATTTTAAATTTTAAATTTAATTATTAAAATAGTTAAAATTATTCCATTAAATTCGCTAATGTAAGATCTAAAAATAGAAAAAATCACTTGGTAGCTATATAATTAAAAAATTGACATTGTAATAAATATGAATTTAATAAAATAATTTTTAACGTTGTTTACAATTGAATTTACATTTTAAATTTAAAAATAGTATTAAATTTATTAAAATAAAAATATAAAGACTAAATTAAAACGTATAAAAAGTACATAAATTTGTTGCATATTTTAACATTTAAGATATTATAAGATCAAAGTTAGATCTAGATAAATAATATATATTAACAATGAAATAATATTTGATACATTTATCAGCAGAATTTTTAAATTTTACAAGTAAATATTAAAATTATCAAATATCTTATAAGAATATAATAAAATATTAAAAATAAATATATCTATATTTTTAGAACTATTTGTAGCATAAAAAAATATACGATCCATTTACCAAATATTAACCCATTAACAATACCTTAAAATAAAAATAAAAATGAAATGTGAAACTGGGAGATTAGTTTTCTTTTTTATTATATTATATTATTTTTAATTCCTTGACTTGTCGGCAGCAGCCATAGGACAATTGAAAGGTCGTTCTTCTGTACATTTTATTGTCCTTTTGTTCCTAGTTTTTTTTTTTTAACTTTTGAGTTTTTAACTAATTACAGATAAGGTCAAAGTCAAATCAAAATTTAAAATAAAAAAAATGGTATATGTTAATATTAGGCATGCTCTATCCAACTAGACTAAACAGCATTCAATAATAATAATAATAAATACAAGATATTAATTTTCCTTGGTAGTTATTGCAGAGAACATGGGCTTTTATTTTGTTTTTACTTATGTCCTTGTATTTAAGAAAATCATTATGTTTAGATTTGTATCTAATTAGACCTCATTTTAAATAAAAAACAAAAATATTAAATATAAATTAAATATTAGAAATTAATTTGATACAAAGCAAAGATAGAGACATATAAGTTAATACTTTTAACCTTATAAACATATTACCTAAGTAAGTAGATAAAATAAAACATATTTTAAGCTTAAATTTAATATTTGAAATTGTTGATGAATTAAATTAAAAATATAATTATAATTTACTACAAATTTTATTTTTATAGATCTATAAAATTATAGTATATATATCTAGCATTTTTATAGTTAGACAAATATTTTACACTTTTAAATAAAATAAAAAATTTAAAATTATTTGATGAAATTAATGAAAACAAATTAACTGGATACTAAAAATATATTTCAGAAGATAAATAAATTAATAATAAAAACTAAATACATTAAAAAAGTAAATTACAAAAATAATCACTTTTGTTTGCTTGATTATATTTTAATCACTTATGTTTGAAATGTTACATTTTAGTCACTTATATTATCGCTTTGTTACAAAGTAGTCACTCTGCCGTTAGGTTCTATTATCTCCCTAATGGCAATCCTATGTGGCAGTCCAAATGAGTTTTAAATGCTGACTTAGATGTCTAATTGGAATGAGAATAGGTATTTAATTAAATAAATTTAATTAATTAAAAATTTTAAATTAATTATACTTTGAACTGGTAAAAAA